>NC_083640.1:1745760-1958260 GCF_963576545.1 Limanda limanda
GAGGACAGAGGACAGAGGACAGAGGACAGAGGACAGTGGACAGAGGACAGAGGAGAGTTGACAGAGGACAGAGGACAGAGGACAGAGGACAGAGGACAGAGGACAGAGGACATAGGACATAGGACAGAGGACAGAGGACAGTTGACAGTGGATAGAGGACAGAGGACAGAGGACAGAGGACAGTTGACAGAGGACAGTGGACAGTGGACAGAGGACAGAGGACAGAGGACAGAGGACAGTGGACATAGGACAGAGGACAGAGGACAGTTGACAGTGGATAGAGGACAGAGGACAGAGGACAGAGGACAGAGGACAGAGGACAGAGGACAGAGGACAGTTGACAGTTGACAGAGGACAGTGGACAGTGGACAGAGGACAGAGGACAGAGGGCAGAGGACAGAGGACAGAGGACAGAGGACAGAGGACAGAGCACGTAGCAGAAACATCTACCAGAGGAAAGTCTTCTGAATACTGCAGCTTCTCCTTGAGATGAACATGTTGTGTCAAGAAATAAAAAAATTCAAGTTCATTCAAACCAAAACTCGACAATCTTTTTATATTTAACTTCAAAGTGATCCACCCACTAACTAATATAAGTATATTCGACTTCAAATTAGTAGAATATACTTTGATTTGAAAGTAATTCTATCAAACTTAAATTGTAGTAGTAAAGTACCTTTGTTATCCAGGCCGACATAGTAGTGCGTGTTTTATTTAATACTTTCTTTAGTTGTGCAGCTCAAGCAGAACTCAGCTGCTCTCAGACCTGAACTCCTGAGATGCTCCACAGCTTCTCCACAGCTTCTCCAGCCTCTGGAGTTTCTGCAGACCTTCTCATTGGACCTCCGGGTATAAAGTCTGGAGAAAGTCCAGAGGAGCTGATCTGAGAACAGGGGAGAGGATCATCTGCTGGACTCACAGAGAGCGAGTGGGTTTGTTGATGAGGCTGCAAACATGTGACAAATGCACAAATGAATAAAACAAAAAAAGAAAGCTAATATCTCCGGAGTCGATGTTCTGTAAATGAAGTCACGTGATCTCTGCAGAGGAGTTCAAACGTTTTGTCCCGACTGAACGAGTCTGAGCAGAAAACCTCCGGCTGCTGCGTGAAAAACAAACTGAGGACAAGGTCTGCAACTAATTTCTCCAAATCTTAAGTTAAGTTAAGGTTTTTTCTTCTCTTTATAGAAGAGTGTGGTCTTCACTGTGAGATCTGGACTCATTGATTCCTTCAGATGAATAATGTCTCTCTCAGATGTTTCTGCTTGAGTTTAGATTTCCAGCTTCAGCTCGTCTTGCTTCTGTGTGCACGTGGAACTTCTTCCCTCAGATTAATCTTCAGCTGTCTCTCTTCTGCTTTTTGATTTGTCCGTCAAAATTACCCAACCAATAGAACGCCACAGATTTGTCGAATTATTGGCAAATAACTGATAATCAGGATTGTGCCTGAACCGCCTCTGTTGTCCCAAGATCAGGTTTTAGAAATGATATGAACATGATGTTTTCCTGTTCATGTAAATATCTAGTTTGCAGACCACCTACTGTTTTTACTATAAACATTAATACCAATTGTTCACTCTCTAGAAAAAGGAAGATGGTGATCATTTCACATTAACATATTTAAAATACTACAATAATAGCTATAATATTTCTAATCCTAACGAGTCTCTGAGGCCCAGAGTGGTTTTCAGCTCTGAACTCAGGGAACTTTGAATGTTCCTCATGGTTCTGTGGGGAGTGGTTGTGGAGTTTAACAGTAAGTTGATGTTGATCTTCATGTATATTATCTCTGGGTGTATTACTGTAACGTTCCAGCAGGGACCTGAGCCTCCTCTCTCTCTCTCTGGAGGTCGTCCTGGTTTCCAGAGCCGCGTGTTACAGTGAATCCGTGTCGCCTCTCTCCGATGAGCGAGCATTAATAACGCGTCCTTCTCCCCTTTCATCGCTGTAATCTCCAGTGATCTCGGGCCTCCCGCACTAAATTATTCGTACAGGGCCGTGAAAAGGCGGCGTCGGGTTCCTTTAAGAGGCAAATGAGCATCAACGTGCGAGGACGTCCCCAGCAACGGAAACGTTAAGTCACCACGGAGCAGGTCGAGGGCAGAGGGATCCACTGTGTGAGGAGAGGGGACGCGAGGGCCCACCAGCGCCATCACCGCCATCATGGAGGCAAAGCCTGCTGGGTAATTTATTCCTTTACTCCTTGTCTAATTGTTTACATTTGGCTTTTAGCGGCTCGGAGTGAAACAGTGAAGAGCTGGAGCTGGAGGCCCAGCAGGCGACTGAAGGAACCACGTGAACATTCATCTGAAATCCAGATTTTTAAAAATCAATCTCCTAAATGTGTCTGATCTCATCTCATCAGGACTCATTCATTATTTTCTCAGAAATCAAAAACATCTTTTATAACGTTCAAGCAAGTGGAAGAATCCCTGATGTGAGTTTAATGAGTTCTTCTCTGAGCTGGAGACACAACATCCTCCACCAGTTCCATGGAATCTGTCCTGTTGTCTGTTAGTTTGAGTCAACTCATGCAAAGAAAACTAACGGGGTGGAAACATAACCTCCATCACAAGCAGGATTATACTTTAACATTCTCCAAGTGGATCCTTCTGTATATTTAATTTTCCTTTCTCAAACCCAAAAAGGAAGAATATTACTTTGAGAACAAAGTTCTTCCACTCTTCCACCATCCTGAGACTATTCAGCTCTTCTGAAACCCGTTACTTTGCTTCATGCTCGGAAGCTTTGAAACTTCAGCTGCTTTCAGATCTGAACTGAACTCCAGAGAATCTCCAGACCTTCTCCAGAAGGGTTGTGACAACGTGAAGGTCAGAGTGAGAGACTCAGGTCTTTCTCTGGACCTTCTCCTGTCAGACGCTCAGTAGAAACTCTGGAGAACGACCCAATGAGTCAATGTGTGAACAGGAAGTTCTCGTAGCACAACAGGAAGTAATGCTTCATTCCAATTATGGGATTCTCCACTCGCACATTTAAGAACTCTGCGATGATTGGATCCAACCTGTGGATTCCGTGTTCTGTATGTGTGAACTCTTCAAAGACCGATTGGATCATCTCCATGTCTCGTCTTCTTCTAGCAGGTAAACGGAAAATGATAATCGCAGAGGAACAGTATCATCACTGGTTAGATATCGTGGGATGTGACGCACACTTCCTGGTTGTTTTTGAGTTGCAGCTCATAATCTTCATGTCCGACATCTCAAAGCAGCGACATGAGGCTCTCCTCCATCTTGGCTCGACTTCAGCCAATCACAGCCAAGCGGGGTCGACCTCTGTGAGGATGTGACGTCACCGAAGGTCAAAGTCAAACTCCACAATGTTTATTTGTTTAATTCTGGAATTAAAGCGACTCAAACGTCTGTATATGTCATGAGATATGAATCATATCTCACAAACCACTCAACTCACCAGCTTCACCCAAAGCACACGTGTGTTGTTCAGGGCCGGAGAAGGTGAAGTGTGGAAGATGGTGAGATTTTACATTTGATAAGTTCAATAAATCACAGATCATTTTGATCATTGGATAATTTTGATTTCACAGACATCCCCGGATGACGATCTCCGTCCTGGCAGCAACATTAGTAGAATCTCTTCCACTTTAGCAATTTATCTTCCAGTAAAAGCACATTTGTTAAGTTGCTACGATGCTTTTATTTTGAAAAGTTATAAACTTGGACTTGAAGATTGTCTTCAACATTTTAAATACAAAATGAAAAGTTGAATCGAGGATTTCTGGATCGAAAATTAACTTTCAACAACTAAACACTTAAAATGTGATATATTAGAAATATATACAAACAGCAGGAGCTTGACATTTTTTTTTATTTATTAAGAGAAATCAAATAATTTAATTGAAAATTTAAAGTATTCTGTAAATAAAATGTAAAAAATGTTTAATTGAAATGTATTTGACTCAAATTTACCTCAAAATACAAATCTTTTTAGTTTTCACAATTCACAGTTTTAAAATTTGCAACGAATTTAATTTGAGTTTTTTAGTTTATTAATGTGTTTCTCACCATACCATGTGTGTATGTGCGTGTGTGCGTGTGTGTGTGTGTGTGTGTGTGTGTGTGTGTGTGTGTGTGTGTGTGTGTGTGTGTGTGTGTGTGTGTGTGTACAGTGTCATTATTGTGTTTGGAAATAAAACAAAAAAGCAAATGAATAAAATAATTAGATGTTGTGTCTTTAAGATTTTTTTTTACTGATCTCTCTCTCTGTCCTTCTGTCTCTCTCTCTCTCTCTCTCTGTCCTTCTGTCCTTCTGTCTCTCTCTCTCTCTCTCTCTCTCTCTCTCTCTCTCCCTCTCTCTACTTCTCTCTCTCTCTCTCTCTCTCTGTGCAGATTCATTACCTCTCCTCCTCCTGCACAATGGGCATTTATCATCACCCCCGCGGTGTGTGTGTGTGACTGTGTGTCTGTGTGTGTGTGTGTGTGTGTGTGTTTGTGTGAGAGAGTGTGTGTGTGTGTGTTCAAATCCCTGCACCACGCTCGGACCGGCTCCACTCTCTCTCTCCATCTCTCTCTCTCCATCTCTCTCTCGGTGCCACGGACGCACCGGTGCTTATTGTAGCAGGAGCCCCAGAAATAGGGCCCCAGCTCGGCCGGAGGGAGCGGAGGGAGCCGGCGGTGCTGGAGGAGGTGGTGCTGGAGGAGGTGGAGGAGGTGGAGGAGGTGGAGGAGGAGGTGCTGTCCACTCGCACCCCCGTCCATCCGGGGCGGGTGCATGTGGTCCAGGGAGGGGGGGTGCACACAGCCTCGCTGCCCGCCTCTCCGCCTCCATCCTCCGCCTCCTCTCTCCCTCCGAGCCGCTGGAGCCGCGGAGCCTCAGAGCCGGAGGAGCCCGGGGAGGAGCAGGTGCTTCCCCGTCCGGCCCCGTCCGTCCTCCTGCAGGAGCAGGTGAGGAGGTGGCCTCGTCCGGATCTCCTCTCTCACTAAAGGAGCGGAGAAGGAGGACGGAGGACGGAGGACGGAGGGATGAGACCGAACAGGTGCAGATATGGCGGAGTTTTCATTCCCTGGATCTTTTTCCCCTGAGTTTTTGTCTGTGTGGTTTTTATGAATCGAGGATTTCTCTTTTCTCTTTATTCGTTTCTGGATTATTTCTGATAAATTGGACTGAGGCTCATTAACCGGATGAAGAAGAAGAAGCTGGAGGAGGAGAAACCTCCGCATGGAACTTCAATTATTATTATTATCAATTGTCATTATTACTAGTATTATTACTGTCATTATTACTGAGTCTCTAGCAGCTGATTGTCCAAACGCAATTCTTGTTAAATTTCAAATCCAATCCGAGAGTTGTGCATGGACATCTGTTGCTGGAGGCTCCTTCTCTCCTGACCTGCTCCTTCTCTCCTGACCTGCTCCTTCTCTCCTGACCTGCTCCTTCTCTCCTGACCTGCTCCTCCTCACCTGGATCCTCCTGGTTCTCTCATTCGATCCGTGGAGGTTCAGTGAGCTCCATGTGCCGGGCTGGAGTCTGGGGCCTTCACAGCTTCCCAGGGCCACGCTCCTGATCTTCCATCTGACTTATTTATCAAGTTACATTCTCTCAAAGTGAGGAAGTGAAGCAGAAACACTGACAAAAATAAAGGCAGGTAATTGAGTATTTTATAAGCTGGGACGTTATTACTTATTTTTCCTGAGTTGTTGGAGTGAAACTAATTTCCTGCTCAGCTCGTCTCTCTGGACTCGAGTCACAGGGAAGCTTTACTGTCGCTCCACCGCTGAGTCTTTGTTGCCTCCTTTTGTTAACGTTGTGGGGATTATCATTTGCATAATTCTTCAGGAATGTATCATTTTAATTTTGTTTAACAAACCGTGACCTTTTCCAAGCCCTTTATCCGTTTGATAAAAGCTGCCATTACAAGCCAATAAAGACGGGATTCGTTTGTACTCATTCTGCTGAATAATAAAGAATTCATCATCATTGGAAGCATCAGATTATTTTTCCTCCTCTTCACGTTTTTCTATTTTTCTCCCGTGTTTCATCTGAAATTTACAAATTTTTGATGTTTATTTTATCTGTAAAAAATTTAATTTTTGCAGGTTTTTTATTCTGGAAAAAAAGAAAATGTAAAGAAATCTTTTGTTTTTGTTCTAACATTATTCATCAGAAATCCTGGTGCAGAAACGTGTGGATTTGGTTTGGTTAAAGTTGTAAATTGTTTTGGAGAAAAATAGAATTTAAATCAAATAGTTAAACAGACAAAATATATATTTATACATCAATTAATTATGCTATTTCTCTTATAACTTTATAACATGAAACCATGTATTATTTTCAAATACACAGTATTGTCACCAATTGAAATAGGTTATCCAGAAATAATTGTTATCACAATTGGATTACTTTTTTAATTTATAAGTTGAAATCTATGTTGAAATTATTGGATTTATTATTTTTTATATTTCTATAATTTCCTTACAGACCAGGAGTAAATTCTCCTGCAGCAGGTGAAAACTGTGACATGACAGGAATGTGAGAACTGTTTCCAGCAGCAGATCCAAACCTCCAGTTTGACTCTGGCCTCCTCGGGGGGGGGGGGGGGGGGCTGTGGGTCTGGGGTCTGTTTGATTTTCACACCACAGCTTCACCGAGGCCGGGATGCGTCGGGTCTCCTCCGACTAATTTGCTGCTGTAATCTGCTCTCAGCGTGTGAGCATGAGGCTGTGGGAAGGAGCTCAGAGCCGTGGATTAAAAACTGTGTGTGTCTGTGTGTCTGTGTGTGTGTGTGTGTGTGTGTGTGTGTGTGTGTGTGTGTCTGTGTGTGTGTGTGAGTGTGTGTGTGTGTGTGTGTCAACAACCACCCAAGTTGGGCTGAAACACCACCAGTTGTGTGTTGACCAGGAGGAAATCATGATCCTTCACATCTGAGACTTTTTCTCTTGACTTCAAAAGTAGAAATGCTAAACGTCGTCTAACACAGATTAAAATCAGCAAAATTTTAACTGAAGTCTGGAACCAAGAATCTGAATTTAATAAATCGACTGTTTTTAAAACTTCAAGCTGCACAGACACAGAGTTCTGAGCTGTGGAACCTGTTCCTGTTAAACTTTAACAAATGAGTGTCTACTGGAAATCAATCCTCACTTGTTTTGCTTGAAGAAACTTGTGAAAAGTCCTAAAAATGATATTTAGTATTTTGGTCTCATACAAATATGTTTATCTGGAGTCATCTTGTTGGGGTCATGACCCCCGAGTTCAGAACCACTGAGATCTTTAGTTTGGTCATGATTTAAAATTAACTTTGAATTCATATTAAAAAGAAACCCTTTGGTTTTACTCAAACCTTAAGAACATATCAGATCTTTATCACGTGTGTTTATAAAGAGAGTGAACAGGACGAGAGGTGAATCCAGCTCCTTGCAGCAGATCCATGAGCAGCTGATGGAGCTTCACACTCTGGGTGACTTCAGGTGCACGTTCAGCTGAGTGAGGAATTGATCGCTATCGACAGTGATATTGATGACAAAGATATCTTGAGGAAACAATTAGGAGGGCAGTGTAATGATCAGACGGATCATTACGGCCGTTTAGCCTCGTGGCAGCTGCTGATGAGATATAGACTGATCGCTGCTGCAGCCGGTTCCATCCGGTTCAGAGTCTTCTGAGCTCAGACTGGTGGTTCTACATGTGACGTGAAGGTTCCTCCTGCTGGTTCTGATCATCATGTCGGTTTGTCAGGATTTTAAAAACCCTCCACAGGGTCACAAGGTCCAGAAGGAGCTCGTGGACGTAATCCAGGATCTAAATCTCTCAAACGTTTCTTCTTCTCTGTTTTAATGAGGCGTCGTTCATGAGTCAAAGCTCAGATCTGATTCATGCTGAAGATGAATGTGACGACAGACGTTAGAACAGAGAACGCTTCCTCTTCCGGGTCTCGGCCTCCATGTTGGACGAGCTGCTGCCGCCTGCTGCACCGGGTCACTCACTTCCTCCGTCAGGCCCCTCCCTCCTCCTCTATCTCCACAGTCACATGACCCAGGCAGTGTTATCAGTGACACACACACACACACACACACACACCGCCGCAGAGTAAAAGGCAGCGAGGACGGAGGTGGAGATGGAGGGAGGAGACCGGATGTGGGCGGAGGAGGCGGAGGAGGAGGAAGAGGAGGAGGAAGAGGAGGAAGAGGAGGTGTGGGAGCATCACGTGGGTGACGTCACATCACGACCTCCTTCCCAGCATCCCTCCCTCCCGTCTTACCATCACACACACACACACACACACACACACACACACACACACACACACACACACACACACACACACACACACACACACACACACACACACACACACACACACACACACACACACACACACACACACACACACACACACACACACTGTTGAAGGCTCGTCTCTGATCTGACTTCCTGTGACGCCGCGAGCTGATGTCTTTATTAGCAACAGGAGAAGAGGCCTTTTACATGTGCGTGTGCATGTGCGTGTGCGTGTGCGTGTGTGTGTGTGTGTGTGTGTGTGTGTGTGCATGTGCGTGTGTGTGTTTGCATGTGTTCGTCTGGACTCTACGCTGTCGGTGTTCTCAGGTGACCGTGGAGAGAGGCGGCTCACTGGGGCGAGCGAGGCAGAAACAGGTTCATGTTTTGGCGTTGGGGGGGGGGAGTTGGCGTGACTGCGGACGTCCGTGTGATGAAACGCCCCCCCGCCTCCCCCTGATTTTATCCCCACACCCCCTTTTCCCACCTCCACACACATAGACACGCCCCCTCTCCCAAATAACATCATCATCATCAGCCCGTCGTCTCCGGCGCTCTGCTGCAGAGAGGAGGGCAGGCGGCCATGTTGGGCCCTTAACACGCCACATCTGACAAATGGCTCCGACGCTCACACACACACACACACACACACACACACACACACACACACACACACACACACACACATATAATACTCCTTTTGGCCGTTTGTTCGTCCCGTCTCGTCACCGCCCGGAGACGCCGGGGACATCGGCGCTCGTCTCTGACCGCGCCGCCATCACCACTGCCACCTCCAACCCTCCCCCCCCCCCCTTCACTCTCTGTTGGTACCAAACAGCAGCTGTCCCCCCCACCACCACCACACACACACACACACACACTGCGCCACTGTTCAGCCCCAGCTGCAGACGCACAGCTGTGGTATAGCAGGCGGCGCTCTGACATCATCGTCCTCTCCCGGCCAATCATCTGCTTGGATTATTTTAAGCCACACTGTCCAGCCACAGGACGACAAAGATATTGAGAAGAGACGTTTTAAAAAATCTAGTTTTACAGTGTAAAGAGAAAGTGTGTGAAAATGTAGAAATGAAGAAAAATAGCAGAACACGTGAACGACTCAAAGACTCAGAGCAGATCAAAGTGTTTCGTGAGGACGAGCGTTCGACTGAAGAAGGAAACTGTCGGAGAGTAAACGCTCAGATATCATGTCGACGCCAAAATCTCCAAAACACTGTCTGCTGCCCCGAGAGGTCGAGAGGTCGAGAGGTCGACTCCTCCCCCGCCGCTGGTCGACGGCTCGGAGACGTCCTCCATCAGAACCAATCAGAACCGACTGATTCTAAATGAACTGAAGCTGGAGTCTGGATCCTGCATGTGGATCTGAACCTGTGAGGTCACTTCCTGCAGCCGGAGCCGGTTCAGGATCCGATTGAACTGAGCCGGTTCAGGATCCGATGGAACTGGATTTGAGTTCCCGAGCGTTGATCCGGTTCGAAAGCAGCTGCAGATCCTCGTCTCGTCAGCGTCATTAACATAAACTGTGGGAAAGGAATCGCTCATCAATCAGCAGCGTTGGGAAAGTGACCACAACACAGCAGGCCCTCAGGGGTCAGCTGGGGTGTGTGTGTGTGTGTGTGTGTTGTCATTAATCACTCCAGGTTTGAACAGAGTGAGAGGCGTCACCCTCCTCTTCTTCATCCTCCTCCTTCGCGGCCGGTGGCCTTCGCACCCCATCTGACCACCGCACAGAGGCCAAGGTCGAGCTGACCCCACCCCCCCCCCCCCCAAACCACACACACACACACACACACCGCCACCTCTTCTCCCATCAGCCCCCCCCCCATCCCCTCAGGAGTCACCCTTCACCCTCTCTCCTCGCCCCACATTCCCCCCGCCACGTCCCCTTTGTTCACCTGTTGTCCTGGAGACCCCACTGCCACTGAGACCCCCCCCCCCCTCCACTGTGTGTGTGTGTGTGTGTGTGTGTGTGTGTGTGTGTGTGTGTGTGTGTGTGTGTGTGTGTGTGTGTGTGTGTGTGTGTGGCCAGAGGTCAGAACAGACGCTAACAGATAATCCCACAGAACACGGGTCAGGCCATGACACCATGGAGGCCACTCAGTGACGACAAACACACACTCACACATTACACACTGTCACACAACACACACACACAGGTTTTTAACACAACCTTGGGAACCACACGAGTACAGGACGCCAGGAAATACTTCTAACGATAATGACGCAGCCCTTATGGTCACGTTCCTGCGTCTCAGAGCACACGCAGGGTTAGCATCGCTACTTCAGCTAGCATCGCTACATTGGCTAGCATCGCTAATTCCGGTAGCGGACAAACTTTGTTTCAGTATCGTTGCATCTTCGTTTATCCTAAATATGAGAAGAGCCGGTCTGGTCTAATTCAGGTGTTTATTTAGAAGCAATGAAAAGATATGAAAAGTTTACAGCAAAGCAATGGTCATAGATTTATATATAAAGACTAGATGTCTCGTTTGACGGAGCCGGACGTCCGCACACGGCGGCCATCTTGGTTCCGGGCAGCTCGCTCACCCATAACATTGTGTTGGTAGTGGTAAATAACCATAACTTGCTCAATTTCAACCGATTTTTAAACGATCTGGTTTGTTATAAACGTCAGAGATGTAGATATGACACTGCATAAATTCTTAATTTTTGTTTAGAAAATAACATAATTATTCATAATTTTTGCAGTGTCATATCTACATCTCTGACGTTTATAACAAACCAAACCATTTAAAAATCAGTTGAAAATTGAGCAAGTTACACAATGTTATGGGTGAGCGAGCTGCCCCCTAGCAAGATGGCCGCCATGTGGTGACATCCGGCTCTGTTAGCCGGCAACGCAGACGAGACATCTAGTGTTTATATATAAATCTATGGCAATGGGCACCCAAAGCACGATCCCATCGAACAGACGCCGGTTGTAATATTTCATAACAGAAGGTCGCACCTTCGATGATTATTGACCAACACTCGTTAGGATTGGTCCATAACGAGGGGAAGTCTTCCCTTGTTCTTCCTCGATGGAGCGCAGGTGTCGTACCTCCCTCTTGGCGTTGGAATCAGGAAGTGACGAGCAGCCGCTCCCACTCCTCCTCTGATGGTTTCTAGGCAAAATGTTCACTTCTTCACCAGCCTTGACTCGGCTGAGGCCTTGTGAGTCAGTGTTGTTGTTCATTGGAGTAAAGAATATTGTGTTCCTGCTCTATCGGCGGTTTGTTCTGTTTGTGTAAACATTCGAAACAACTAAACCAAAACAACGTCACTCTGACTTTCCACCAGAACCTGGAGCAGCTGCTTGAACTCTGTGTGATGTTGAATGAAGCTGAGGGAGTTACGCTTTAATACGAAACGTTAAGTATGAGAACAAGTTAGAGTACAGTGTGTTGTGTATTGACAACCTAACATTTTAAATCCCAACATCAGTGACGCTGTTTCGTGTTGAATTTGATTGTCGTGCTGTTGATGACATCACAGGAGCAGAATCGAGCCGTGTTGTGTTTTTTTTCTGTTGTGTTATTATGTTTGAAGAATCTGTCACCAGTTAGTTCAGTTGTGTTGGATTTGGCTTCAACAAAGTTTATCCCTGAATGGATCTGAGAGCTGACGAGAGGATGAAGAGTCGGGTTAGAAAACCACCGACTCCAACTGGATCAGATGCTCCTCCTCCTTCAGGGGACAGGTGCAGCAGACACAGACAGGAAGTGACGCGTTACCTCTGCTGCAGAGGTGTCATGGCGTCCTACGGAGAGGACGGAGAGGACGGAGAGGACGGAGAGGACGGAGGGGACGGAGGGGACGGAGAGGACGGAGAGGACGAGCTGGGGGACGCCAGTCGCTGCTCAGGCTCGTCCTCTCCGTCCTGCCGGGGGACGGAGAGGACGGAGGGGACGGAGAGGACGGAGAGGACGGAGGGGACGGAGGGGACGGAGAGGACGGAGAGGACGGAGGGGACGGAGAGGACGGACAGCTGCAGGAATGTGGAGACGGAGCCGGGCTCGTCCCAAATGACTGCACACACAAAAAAGGATTTAAGTCTTTGTCACAATTGTCCCCTCACACTTTGGCCGGCAAGGGAAAACAGCACAAGACTCCCTCAAACCAAACGCCCCCCCCACCCACCCACCACTAGCCCTGACCCACCCCCTCATTGTACCCCCCCCTCCTCCTCCGCCCCCCCTCTCCTGACCCCGGCCGCCTGCATAAAAGACCCATCAGAAGTATCGCTGGCTGCATTTACAAGTGAAAGAGGCCCAATAATGGAGCGGTTAGGGAGAAGAATGAGGAGACAGAGGGGCACTCACAGATGTGGAGCTGGGTGGGGGGGGGGAGGAGAGGAGGAAGGAGCAGCGTCCCATTGTTGCCCCCCCCCCTCCCCCTCCCTGCCTCCGATGGAGGAGGGCAAGAAGGGAGGGAGGGCCTGGAAGGAGCAAGGAGGTAGAACATAGGAAAGTAGGTGAAAGTGGCTTCGTCAACCTGAGAGGAAGAGGAGAGGAAGAGGAAGAGGAAGAGGAAGAGGAAGAGGAAGAGGAAGAGGAAGAGGAAGAGGAGAGGGAGAGGGAGAGGAAGAGGAAGAGGAAGAGGAAGAGGAAGAGGAAGAGGAAGAGGAAGAGGAAGAGGAGAGGAAAAGGAGAGGAAGAGGAGAGGAAGGAGGGAAGGAAGTAAGAGGAAGGAGAGAAACAAGAGGAAGAAGAGGAAGAGGAGGAAGAGGAGAGGAAGAGGGATGAAGGAGGGAAGGAAGGAAGAGGAAAGATAGAAACAAGAGGAAGAAGACGAAGAGGAGGAAGAGGAAAAGGAGAGGAAGAGGGATGAAGGAGGGAAGGAAGTAAGAGGAAAGATAGAAACAAGAGGAAGAAGACGAAGAGGAGGAAGAGGAAAAGGAGAGGAAGAGGGATGAAGGAGGGAAGGAAGTAAGAGGAAAGATAGAAACAAGAGGAAGAAGACGAAGAGGAGGAAGAGGAAAAGGAGAGGAAGAGGGATGAAGGAGGGAAGGAAGTCAGAGGAAGGAGAGAAACAAGATGAAGAAGAGGAAGAGGAGGAAGAGGAAGAGGAGAGGAAGAGGGATGAAGGAGGGAAGGAAGTAAGAGGAAGGAGAGAAACAAGAGGAAGAAGAGGAAGAGGAGGAAGAGGAAGAGGAGAGGAAGAGGGATGAAGGAGGGAAGGAAGTCAGAGGAAGGAGAGAAACAAGAGGAAGAAGAGGAAGAGGAGGAAGAGGAAGAGGAGAGGAAGAGGGATGAAGGAGGGAAGGAAGTAAGAGGAAGGAGAGAAACAAGATGAAGAAGAGGAAGAGGAGGAAGAGGAAGAGGAAGAGGAAGAGGAAGAGGAAGAGGAAGAGGAGAGGAAGAGGGATGAAGGAGGGAAGGAAGTAAGAGGAAGGAGAGAAACAATAGGAAGAAGAGGAAGAGGAGGAAGAGGAAGAGGAGAGGAAGAGGGATGAACGAGGGAAGGAAGTAAGAGGAAGGAGAGAAACAAGATGAAGAAGAGGAAGAGGAGGAAGAGGAAGAGGAGAGAGGAGAGGAAGAGGGATGAAGGAGGGAAGGAAGTAAGAGGAAGGAGAGAAACAAGATGAAGAAGAGGAAGAGGAGGAAGAGGAAGAGGAGAGGAAGAGGGATGAAGGAGGGAAGGAAGTCAGAGGAAGGAGAGAAACAAGAGGAAGAAGAGGAAGAGGAGGAAGAGGAAGAGGAAGAGGAGAGGAAGAGGGATGAAGGAGGGAAGGAAGTAAGAGGAAGGAGAGAAACAAGATGAAGAAGAGGAAGAGGAGGAAGAGGAAGAGGAAGAGGAGGAAGACTAGGGAAAAGGAAAGTGGAAGAAGTGGACCAGAGCTGACAGCTGGACCTTTCTGCAGGGAGCGTGTGAAAATAGGCTCAGAGGTCAGAAGAGCGTGTGTGTGTGTGTGTGTGTGTGTGTGTGTGTGTGTGTGTGTGTGTGTGTGTGTGTGTGTGTGTGTGTGTGTGTGTGTGTGTGTGTGTGTGTGTGAGTGTGTGTTGTCCAGAAGGATGCAGATTGCGATGCAGCAGCTGGGGTGAAGAGGCCTCTGAGCTGACCTTCGCTCCCCTCCTCTTCCTCACAGCGCCTGACTGAGCGGCGCTGGAGTAATGAAGTCATCACGGTGGGATCGTGGTGAGATGTGGCGTGTGTGTGTAAATATAAACACATGTGTGTGTGTGTGTGTGTGTGTAGGAGGACGTGGGGCGCCATGAACCAACAAAGGGTTTGTGAGTGGGACAGGAAGTCGTCACGAGTCCAAAGCTTCAGACATGAACTCTGAGTTCTATCTGGACGGGAGTTTCCAGTTGAATCTTCATTTCTTTATAAAATCAACATCCTGGTATGTTTACACCGAAAAGTTTTTTAATTTCGTTTTTATTTAACACTTTGAACTCATCCTGCGTCCAATCAGAAAGCTTCCTCCCCATGAATATCATTGATAAAGTTTTCACATCATGAATTGAGTCAAGAATAAAGTCAAACTCTTCTTATTGACATCTCTTACACCAAATACTCAATGACCTAATTTAGTTGTTTGTATTGACATTGAACACTGACCTTTTTATTTTATTTTATTTTATTTATTTATTTTTGGGGAGGGAGGCACTTTGTCCTTTGTTGTCCTTTGTTATGTCTCTATACTGTTGGTATACTGATATGTTAGTTTGTACACATTACGTATGAAACTGAAAATAAAATGTTTAAAAGTCAAATGAAATCAGAGGAATGTATTTTTTTATTTTGTGCAAAATGTCGAGATTCGTTTCTTCATAATGTAGAGAATTATAATTTTGTGAATGAAGTTAAAATACGTTTGATCTTTCCAGTTTAAAACAACCTTTACAACACAGATCTTCACACTCTGATCTGAAGGAGATGGAAATTAACTTTTCACTGATTCATCCACACAGGATATTCTCCAGAGGCCGCATTTCGACTTTATTCTCAAAATGCTGAATCTAATATTCTATATATCTAATAATATTTTATTGTTTTATGTAGAATATGTTCCCTCTGCTGCGGCAACATGAGAAACATCCTCACACCCAATGTTCCTACAAGAGTAAAGATTGACAGAGTCTCTCCCACTCACAGAATCCTGAAGCCCTCTGACACCTGTTCATATCCGATGGAGAAACCATTCATTTCCTGTCGGTGCAGATAGTGAAGCTGCGTCTCCGTCAGAGATCAGATCTCCTCTACTTCCTGTTCGCAGCCACAGGAAGTGACACACTCAGGAGCAGGGATTCAAACCAACACCACAACACAACAGGAGACACCTTTTCAATGCTGGATACAGACGACAGGACCAGTTTGAGAGTATAGGTTAAGTACTGGTTGTACAAGTACTGGTTGTAATTCCTTCCATTTTATCACAGAATCAAGGTTATTTTTATATTTTTTATTTCATTTGGAAAAGTTAAAGATCAAAAAAGTAAACACTGGAACACAAACAAGCTTGAAAATTATTATATATTAAAAATTCTGCGTCTGTTGCTTAACAAAACTGATTTGTCATTTATTGTTATAGGTTAAAGATTTGAATTTCCACTGATAACAGAACTGAAGTAAGTCAATTAATGAATAAATAATAAATATGAGAGAGTAGTTTGTTAATTACATGTGTTTTTTTATTGCAAAACTTTCTGCTTCAGTCATTCATACAGTCACAATTTAATGCAGTCAATAACAGTTCACACCTGTTAATAAGTTGTAATAACAAAGTAAACTTCATGACTCAAAGTGTTGGTCCTGGCTCCAGAGGCCTCCAGGTTCTAAAGTGCAGTTCTAGTGTTGTCACTGTTTACAACACATTTACATTAGAAATATCAAAACTGTCATTTAAATGAAATAAAAACCACTGAGCTGCAGCTCGTCTTCCTCGCTCGGTAAAAGTAAGTCTCTACTGCCTCCTGGTGGTTAAAGTGCACATGTGCACCCAGATTGGAGCCTGAAGTCAAGTCCACCAGCTTCTTCCTTTAGTTGGTAGAAATAGTTTTCTCTTAAAGTATCACCTAAGTTTTACTTGACTTATTTTTCATCCCCCAAAAAACTCCTGAATGGGAAAATCCTTAAGTTTCAAAAATACGATTTATTATTTCTAAAAGTTCTTAATTTCTTGCTTTAAGGTAAAATAGTTATCCTGAATTTCCTGAATCTGACAGGAAGTGACACAGACTTAACTTTACATCTCTTTTTAAAATGAATCATGATTTTTTTTCTCTCCATATTTTTTGTTTCTCTGTTGAAAAGCTGTAAGTTTGTTCCATCGTAGAGGCGAACATTCCAACATTCAAACATTCTTGAATATTAAACAACAAACTGAGTCTTTCACTGGTGCACGAAGGAGTTCTCACTAAATCAAATTTTCAAACGTTAAAAAGTCTTTATGGACATTTTTTTCACTCTCTCTTTTTCTAAAAACTATGAAGACAAAGCAGAAACTGCATCTGAGATAAAATAGACCGAGCCCCTTTCTTTTGCTGTTGGATGCCAACAGATGAGCAAGGCACTAAGACGTCCAGCAGCTGAAACACGTGTCTCCTGTGATCTGATCCAACTTCCTCCTCTATATGTTAATTATCACTGAGGTCATTTCTGTTCATTAATTTACTCATTTGAAGTGTTGATATGGTGTCGCTGGCCACAGATAAGTGTCCTTGTGATTCTAGCAGAGACGTCAGCTGACCCGAGTGTCCTGAGGGATCGGAACTCACGTGGGGTCATGTGATCAGATCCCTCAGGACGCAGGTGAAGACCAGGTCTCACTGGGGTCAGCGTGTGAAAGGAGGACGTGTCTGGGAGAAGATTATTCATTTTTCAGTCTCGCTTCAGAAATCTGACACCAGGAAACCAACTGCATCACCGAGAGGAAGGGGGGGGGGGGGTTGGGTTTGAGGTAGAGACTGAGACGTGTCCCGGGTTCAGACTCAGGGAACAAGCTCTCCTGTTTGGTTGAAGCGCAGAGGGCATCATCTGACCTCTGACCTCCACGTGGCAGAAACTCATTCAGGCAAACGTGAAGTTCTGTGTTTCACCTCAGGGGGCGTTTCCCTGTCTGTCCTTAAAAAATAGAGTCAGCACCCCCCCCCCCGGCTCACAGGAAGATGTTGATCTTGGCGGAGACGGCCTTGCAGCCGGTGGTGGAGAAGTACTGTCCCGGAGCCGGAGTGTAAACCATGTCGCCCCCTACTGCCTCCACCACGTCACTGCGGCCACACCGGCCCTGCTGGCAGAGCTGCGAGCGGGCGCAGCGCTCGATGTGGCGCCGGCTCAGCGGCAGGAAGGGGACGAAGCGAGTGATGAGCTTCTGCTGGATGATGCTGGAGTGGAAGAAGCCGCCTGGAGGAAGAAACTCAGAGTTAATGTCACAGCAGTGATCCAGCAAATCCACTAGAGGCTGTTTCATCACTGAGCAGAGTTACACAGATTATTATGGTCCATTGGTTAATGAATATGAATGTTAATGTTCTGTTCTATTGACTGGGAGGTTATTTTCCCGCAGATTCTTAGGAATTTCCATCAGTTCATCTTTGAGTCCGACTGGTCAAACTGGGAAGAAATTCCTCAACAGCAGACTTGAGATACAAAGTGAAGATCTGCAGCTGCACAAAGATCTGTTCACCTGTTTATTCAAAGTTTAGTCATATTCAAAGTTTAACATCAAGACACAGAATTCTTCTTTGTTGTGTGGAGGGATCGAGACGTGTGCGACTCACTTGAGGTGTCGTTGTAGACCGACTGTGCGATGGCGTCCTGCAGGTCGGACAACCTGATCTCCTCTCGGTCCCGACCAGCCTCTCGGTTCTCCACACTCACTTTGTTTATCACCTCCTCTCCTGTGGTGCTGCAGGGGAAACACACAGATTATTATATCAAACTCATATATATATAAGATCTATTTTCTCACAGTGAAGACTCCAGTGATACATGTATAGACTGTGTGTGTGTGTGTGTGTGTGTGTGTGTGTGTGTGTGTGTGTGTGTGTGTGTGTGTATATCGGCTTTGTACCTGATGAAGATGTAGATGGCCTTGCGGTAATTGGTGCGGAACACGACGTGAGAAGGACCGAGGAACGGCTCCAGGACGTCGATGAGGCCTGGAGGCATCTTCTCCATCTCGTCGAAAAGGAAGATGGAGCGCCCGCACTCCGTCAGGTTCCCCTGGACCCAGAGCTTCAACTCCTCCTACAAACCAGAGTGGGGGGACATGTCGTTCAGACCACATCTCCAAACCATGCTAATACCTGGAGAATCTGTCTATCCAGCAAACTGTACTTTCTCCATGTTAGCATATCTTTGGCATATGAGTGAATCCTCGTTTTTAACAGATCTCAACACGTTTCCTGCTGAAGCTTTCACACTAGGGCTGAACGATTAATTGCATTTGCGATAAAATGGCGATATGATAAAACGCGATTTCCTAATCGCAACGTGCGCGATCATAACAGTGCGAACGAGAGTAGGGCACCGGGCTGCTGTCAACAAAACTCTGCTGATCCACAGGATAGCGGCCTGTGGCCTGTGCATTTCTCCGTTTTTGATTTATAACTTTATTTACTTTGATTTTACAAAATATTTTTAAGTATTTTTAAGTTTTTAAGTATAGTAGAGGCAAATTCTATGTTTCAGTTGTGTGAAATGTTACTGACTTGGGAGCAGTAAGACACCTATAATTTTAAAGAATATTTGACACTAAATGTATCTAATATTGTGTTGGTCATATTTAAATCATTCATTATGTTTTGTTGGGGAAAAAAAAGAGGATGAAATAAAAAAATCGTATATTAAATCGCGATCGCAATATTGGGGGGAAAAATCGCAATTAGATTATTTCCCCAAATCGTTCAGCCCTATTTCACACTTCGTCTGGCTCAGACCTTCAGACTCAGACCTTCAGACTCAGACCTTCAGACTCAGACCTTCAGACTCAGACCTTCAGGCTCAGACCTTCAGACTCAGACCTTCAGGCTCAGACCTTCAGGCTCAGACCTTCAGACTCAGACCTTCAGACTCAGACCTTCAGGCTCAGACCTTCAGGCTCAGACCTTCAGACTCAGACCTTCAGGCTCAGACCTTCAGGCTCAGACCTTCAGGCTCAGACCTTCAGGCTCAGACCTTCAGGCTCAGACCTTCAGACTCAGACCTTCAGGCTCAGACCTTCAGGCTCAGACCTTCAGACTCAGACCTTCAGGCTCAGACCTTCAGGCTCAGACCTTCAGGCTCAGACCTTCAGACTCAGACCTTCAGACTCATCCCTCACTCACCCTGTACTCATTGACCCGCTGAGGCATTGGGAAGTGCAGCGTGGGAACAAACTGGTGGACGAATGGGCTGCTCATAGCTGAGCCGTACAGATGAGTTCCCAGCATGGAGCTGACCAGAGTCTTGCCCGTCCCAGAGGAGCCGTGGAAGGACAGCACCAGGGGGCGGTCTGGGCTTTTATTCTGGAGGAAACTGGCCACCGCCTCCGAGACGATGTCCTGGGCCAGGTGCTGTCCGTAGACATTCTTGTAGAGGTCCCACTCCAAGTCTGGTCGTAGGGGAATAAAAGACACGTGTGAAGTTAATGTTAACACATAATACTCAACAGCTGAGTGGTGACAACACAATGTTAAAATCATTCAAGGAGCAAGGAACAAACACCAACTAAAAACAATGAAGAACTACTCAGATTTCACTCAGTTTCTGGGGCAACATGCGACTATAAAGAAATAAATAATCACATATCTAAATAAATGGAAAAAAAAACAAAGTTTGCTATGGAGAAAGGCTATTTATTTATTTCTAGATGAACTTATTGATTTCTTCTCTTCCTGCAAAGCTCCTGAGTAACTGACCTGATCACCACTGTAAACAAAGAGTTAAACACACCCACCTAATTAACATACAGACACAGAAATATAGAGTTTTTAAATTAATGTAGAAATACAGAAATTAATAAACGAGTAAATGTAGAATTGTGTAAATAAATGTCAAAATTAATAAATATAGATATACACAGATAAATAATGAATGTTTAAATATGTAACTGTAGAGCTACAGAAAAGAATTGTCATTGCAAACTGTATTTACTTCTACATTTACGAATTACTTCACATTCGGGAACCTTGTTTGGTAAGTTTGTTGTTCTAAATATCAGTGACCGCACTTTGGCCAATCAGATTGCAGCTAGGGCAAGTGGACCCGCCCCCGCAGCTAGCATAGCATGTTAGCTGTTGAGTAAGAATCTGTCTCTTTCTGGACTCGGTGACAAACATGTCGGTGAGTGAACTCTTCCTGCGCATGAAACAAACTAATCAGCCACGTTTGAGTTTCTGTTCACTGAACAAACGAACTTTAATCCTGTGTGAGCAGCTAGCAGGCTAACAGGAAGTCATGCAGGCTAGCTAGCAGGCTAACAGGAAGTCATTCGGGTTAGCTAACAGGCTAACAGGAAGTCATGCAGGCTAGCTAGCAGGCTAACAGGAAGTCCGGCAGGCTGCAGGCTAGCTAGCAGGCTAACAGGAAGTCATTTGGGTTAGCTAGCAGGCTAACAGAAAGTCATTCGGGTTAGCTAGCAGGCTAACAGGAAGTCATTCAGGTTAGCTAGCAGGCTAACAGGAAGTCATTCAGGTTAGCTAGCAGGCTAACCGGAAGTCATGCAAGCTAGCTAGCAGGTTAACAGGAAGTCGTTCGGGTTAGCTATCCGGCTCACAGGAAGTCATGCAGGCTAGCTAGCAGGCTAACAGGAAGTCAGTGGGGTTAGCTAGTCGTACCTCTGATTCGCGGTCTGAAGTCGCAGTCGCAGCTTTCTGAAATGGCGCAGTAGAGTTTCTGGAACACTGCGCACACCGGGTTGCAGAGGAACAGAAACAGCGCGCAGCGGACGAGCACCATGTTGGACTTGCCCCAGCGACCACCGCTCAGTTTGTAGTTCCTTCTTCTTCCCGGAAGCCGTGGAGAAACATGGAGCAGTGTGAGGAGGGGGACTACATTTCCCATGAGGCACCTGGAGTCTGGTGCACCGGTTAGGACACGTTGGAGGCTCACAGGTCAGAGTGACGCAGGTTCCGGATGTGGTCGCTCGGTGGCAGACTCGGTCGCTGATTCGTTGTTTTCACAATTAAAAACACTATAAATTGAAGTTATGAACATGAATAAAAACACACCACGAGTTAATATGATGTGTTTACATCAACATCACATTAAGACAACAATATAAATCATATGGGTAAAGAAATAAATATAGCAGTACTATTATCTATAATCATGAACAGGATGATATATTTCATTTATTCCTCCTTAAAAGCAAAGACAATGAACATATTGAATAATTTTATTTTTCAGTATACAAAGGAATCAAAGGAAAATATGGTTATTATAGGAATAATAAACAAAATTACAATGTCTACAATTTCTAGGGCTGTGAAGCAGCACTGAACGGGCCCGAGCACATGCATTTTGAAGCGCTGAACGCGTTTTCTTTGCAGATTGTGAAGCGTGTTTGTAGTGCAATCGTAGCTTGATTCTTAGAGATGATATCGTCTTTCTATGACATGATTTACTCTAGTCCCTGAGAGAGAGCTCTGATATGTTCCCTCTCCATCCTTGGCATCATCCCCCCTGCATCTGCGGACGCTTTCTGTAGCCGATCTAGTTTTTTCAATGCTCGCAAGATCTGGGCTTTCTCCTTATTGAATTCTTCCTTGAGTCTGCCGCGAGCGTCTCTGTCTTTCTGGCTCTGCCTTCGAGCGAGCTGACTCTCATGTAGAGCGTCCTCGAGGTGACCTTTCAACTCATTGTTCTCAGAGGCCAGTTGGCTATTTTCCAGGATCAGATTGTAAGATTCTGTTTCCTTCTGCTGCATGAAGATGGCAGCCTTATCAGAGGACTCTAGAGCATCCTCGAGTTCACCTTGTAGCCTCTTGTTCTCAGAAGCCAATTTGTGATTTTTCTGAGTGAGCTGGTCCAGTTTATCTTTGTCCTTCTTCTGCTTGGAGATACCAGCCTGATGAGCAAGCTCTGTCTCACGTAGAGCCTCCTCAAGTTCACCTTGTAGCGTCTTGTTCTCAGAAGTAAGTTGGTGGTTTTCCTGAGACCTCTGGTCCAGCTTATGGGTGTCATCATGCTGCTTGGAGATGAGAGCCTGATGAGCAAGGTGTTTCTCATGCAGAGCATCCTCAAGTTCACCTTGTAGCGTCTTGTTTTCAGAAGCCAGTTGGAGATTTTTCTGAGTCAGCTGGTCCAGTTTATATGTGTCGTCTTGGTGCTGGGAGATGACAGCCCGATGAGCAAGGTCTTTCCCATGTAGAGCATCCTCAACTACATCTTGTAGCTCTTTGTTCTCATAAGCCAGTTGGTGATTTTCCAGAATCAGCAGGTTCAGTTCCTCCTGCTGCTGGGAGATGGCCTCCTGATGAGCACTGCCATTCTCCCGTAGAGCATCGTAAAGTTCATCTTGTAGCATCTGGATCTCAGAAGCCAAGTGATGGTTGTCCTGAGTCAGCTGGTCCAGTTTATCTTTGTCCTTATGCTGCTGGGAGATGCCAGCCGGATGAGCAAGGTCTTTCTCACGTAGAGCATCGTCAAGTTCACCTCGTAGCTTCTGGTTTTCAAAGGCCAATTTGTGATTCTTCTGAGTCAGCTGGTCCAGTTTATCTGTGACCTGATGCTGCTTGGAGGCCGCCGGATGAGTGCGGCCTTTCTCACGTAGAGCATCCTCCAGTTCATCTTGTAGCTCCTTGTACTCAGAAGCCAGTTGGTGGTTTTCCTGAGTCAGCTGATCCAGTTCCTCCTGCTGCTTGGAGATGACAGCCTGATGAGCAAGGTCCTTCTCACATACAGCAGCCTCAAGTTCATCTTGTAGCGTCTTGCTCTCAAAAGCCAGTTGGTAATTATCTAGAGTCAGATGGTCATAGTCTGTTTCCTTTAGCTGCTGGGAGATGAGAGCCTGATGAGCAAGGTCTTTCTCATGCAGAGCATCCTCAAGTCCATCTTGTAGCTCCTTGTTCTCAGAAGCCAGTTGGTGGTTTCTCAGAGTCAGCTGGTCCAGTTTCTCTGTGCCCTTGTGCTGCAGGGAGATGACGGCCTGATGAGCAAGGTGTAGAGCCTCCTCAAGGTTATCTTGTAGATTTTTCTTCTCAGAAGCTAGTTTTTGATTTTGATCAGTCTTCTGTTTCAGGACGTTGACAGTTTCTTCACCAAACTCTAGAGCATCCTGAAGTTCACCTTTTAGCCTTTTGTTCTCAGAGGCCAGACGTTGGTTTTCCTGAGTTAAGATCAGTTCTTCTCCGTCCATCTGCTGCTGGGAGACTCCAGCCTCATCACCCCTCTGGAGCTTGCAGTTCTTCACCTGCTCCCCTTGTGTCTTCATGTGCTGAATCTCCTCTTGCAGACGGGTTGTTTGAGTTTGTTCTTGCTTCAAGTCCTCCTCCAGTGCAGCTCTGGCTTCTCTTTCTCTCCACTGGGCTTCCTTGAGACCACCTGCACTCGCCTGCTCTGAATCACTTTCCTGTGAAACATAACAATCACTACTTTGTTGTTCATTCATTTTTATTCATGATCATATAATACATTTCAACCAGAATTATTGAAATAGTCAATTATTGAAATGATAATCATACATCAAGCTCTATAATCGTCTCCATTTTCTCCTCTTTGTCTCTCCGGTCTCTTCAACTTCCTCAGTGTCGTCCTCAAATTTCTCTTTTTTCGCTCGTTCATCACTTAATTGAATTGATCCTCAATTTTATGGTTCAATAAACCTTTGATGTTTTGATTGCAACCAACATCAGTTCAAGGAGTTGGATCAAAGTCAAGCTTTGAGTCCTTTAGTTCTTTGATTCCTTTCAAGTTGACGTATTCTAGTGTGTGAGTTTGAGTGTGTGTATGTGAGTGTGTGTGTGAGTGTGTGACTGTGTGTATATGAGTGTGTGAGAGTGTGTGTCAGTTGTTCTTTCAGGGTATTTGTACTATTCAACTTTCCAGTTACACTTGCAGTTGCCTGCAGTTCTTCAGCTGATTTCAGACCTGCGCTGAACTTTGGATAATTCTCCAGACGTTGCCACCGGTCTCCCCCAACAACAGCCAGACCCAAACCACTCAGGTTTCAACATCTTTATTTGCTTGTGATTAGAAAAGGTAAACATTTAAATACCTAAACTAAGATTGTCCAGCAGCTTCCTCTGGCGTGGTGGAGGCTCAGCTTTGTCTTCACTGTCCCTCGTGGCTGCTCTCCTGGTGCCTTTAGTCCAGAGCTCTGCCAACTCCCCCTGGTTCAGCTGGAGATGCTCTCCAAACCCCCTCCTTGCCCACATAGATGTATTATATTCTATATATAGAATATATAGATTAGATGTTAACACTATGTAAGGTAGGAGAATGTTGTGTACCTGTGTGATGTAGTCATTTATTTAGTGTCAGTTTATTTTCAGCTCCTTCATCTCATTCCATTTTAAACAGTTATGATGATGTAAGATAAGAAAAAGGTTAAAAAACATAATCCGATAATGTGAAAATAGTAGAAAAATCTTTATGAACACATAACAGTAGTCAGAATGCAAAAGAATTTAATTTTATAAATGCAGATACAATGTTATTATGTTACTTGGTTTTACAATATAAGATACAGTTGGTGAACATTTGAATTCAGGGGAAGGTCCAGCCTTAAGATCAACAACATTTCTATATATTAACCAATCGACACACGGAGGCTCAGCCTCATCTCAGGAACAAAAGCACCAAACAACATGTTTACACTCATATCTGATATGATAGGTCATATATTAATATTGAGTTCACTGTGGAACAGATGAAGTCCTCTGGTAAGACTCATTAACATATTAATGATGCACCGATGGACCTGGATATGTCTAATAAAATGCAAAGTAGTATATTTCATATACAGATTAGACTTTAACGCTATGTAAGGCAGTACAAACGTTGTGTACCTTTGTGATGTACCATTGTATTCAGGGTCGGTTCATCTCCATCTCCTTCATCTCATTCCATCTTTAACAGTATTCCAGGGAAACAGAGAAATCTTTGTTCTAAAAGAATAACTGATCAGTTGTAAAGTCTTTGAATGATCTTGTTTATCTGGTCTGGTCGTCCATTTATTCAACAACTCTTGAATGCTTCTCCTGAGTCAGACCAGTCGGGCTTGGTTTCAAACACGGTACAAAAACAAAGCATTAAGAATCAGAACCACTTTGAAGCCTGTAGTCGTCCTTCTGAATGAAGTTTCATCAGGAATCTGAATCAAAGAGCGACAGGAAGGTTTGCTTCAGCTTTCAAGTGTCTGACCGACAGAGACGGTGCATTGATAAGAGTCAGAGTTACATGTCCAAAGTCAAACTGCCACTCGTGTGCATTTGTGGCAGGAACCTCCCTGTTTAAAACATCATTGTGCAAACTCTTCCAAAAGCTGCTGAGTAGGTTTCATTGAGAACAGACTCCATGAGGGGGAATGGGACCGGCCACTGGTCCAGGTCTGAGGTCAGTGTGATCTGAGAGGCGGCTCCAGCTTGTTGGACAAGGCCGTCAGCACCTGGTCGAACTTGGTGTATCGCAGAGCCTGGCTCTCCGGGGCTCCCCTGCTACCCCACAGCAACCTGAGCTGGAAGTCTGTCAGGAAGAGCTCCAGGACCTCGGCCTGCTCCTGGAAACCTGCAACATCAGTTTAAAGTGTGAATGTCTTTGCTTGTTTCAGACGGTTTCTCTATCCGGCGCCCACCATGCTGCCCCCACACGGAGCGACACCACGCCACAGCCTGGAGGTTGTCCTCCCCTGACTTTGCTCACCTTGTAGTTTGCTCTGAGCGTTGGATTGGTAAATGCCGCCCAGCTGTGCGATGGTCCTCGCCGCCCCCAGGTGGAACATGACCACGTCCATACCGACCTCCAACGTCTCCCAGGGCTCCGTCCCCTCACCCAACGCCACACTCTTCTCCAGCAGAGACAAGAGGGGGAGGACATGGGGGAAGGTGGTGTTGGACAGAGGACAACTTTCTGAGGGGAGACAGACACACACACAGAGTCAGCTTTAGGTAGAAGAAGAGAGGTGAGAGGGGGAGGGGGGGTGATGTGTAGAAGGGCCTCTACCTCTCCCATCATTGAGGCTCTTCATAAATGGCCTTAGAGTTTTCTCGTAGAGAATAGCGCCCTCTGTGTGTCGCTGCCGTAACGCCGTCCACATCTGCTCCAGACGAGACACCTGAAGGACGGAAAACATGGTTAGATGTCAGAGAGGGAACCAGTAGCTCCACCCACCACTAGCTCCACCCACCACTAGCTCCACCCATAGATTTATATATAAAGACTAGATGTCTCGTCTGCGTTGCCGGCCAACGGAGCCGGACGTCACCACATGGCGGCCATCTTGCTAGGGGGCAGCTCGCTCACCCATAACATTGTGTTGGTAAATAACCATAACTTGCTCAATTTCCAACCGATTTTGAAACGGTCTGGATCGTTATAAACGTCAGAGATGTAGTTATGACACTGCATAAATTATTAATTTTTTTAGAAAATAACATAATTATTCATAAGTATGCAGTGTCATATCTACATCTCTGACGTTTATAACAAACCAGCCAACAAGCCATTTCAAAATCGGTTGAAAATTGAGCAAGTTATGGTTATTTAACACGACCAACACAATGTTATGGGTGAGCGAGCAACCTCTGGCAAGATGGCCGCCATGTGGTGACGTCCGGCTCCGTCGAGAGAGACATCTAGTCTTTATATATATCTATGTCTCCACCCACCACTAGCTCCACCCACCAGTCTGAGTGAAGCCTGCTTACCTGCGGCAGCTCCAGAGCTCTCATGACGGCAGCAAAACCAAACATGTTTCCCATGGTGCTCTTGAGCTCGGCTGCGATTTGGATGATTTTGTAAAGCAGCCCAGCTCGCTCCTCGTTGGTCCCGGTGCAGCCCAACACATCCACCGCCAACATGATGGCCATGGTGTGGAACCTGGAGAGAGAGAGAGGTCGTCAGGAAGTTTTCATTCACTGCACTCAGGGCTTCTTTTCTTTACGTTTTCACAGAGTTCCGGTAACAAAACCACGTTCGTTAAGGGGACTGATATCAATGAGTGTGTGCAACTTGGTGCAGATCATAATATAAATCTAGATCTAGTGGATTTCCTCCTCACCTCTCCAGCAGGTCCAGTCTCAGCTGCTGGCCATGTGGCAACGTGAGCAGCTCTATCCCGGAGCTGACTCCCATCATCCTTTGCACCTCCGGGGTCACCGGCAGAATCCTGGCCACCTGAGAAACAGACGTACACTTATTGGACTGCTCCTGAATGAGGTTAATGCCCAGTAACAAACCAGCAGTGTTTGTATTCTGTTATTTTGTTTAGCAGGTAGCAGTTGTATGATCAGAAAGTTGTGTTATCACCTAACTGTTAGATGTTAGGCAGCGGTAATACGCCAGATGTTTACTTCTCATCTTTCTCGTGGATTAATATAAACTGACCTGGTTGCTAACTCTCAGAATACTTGTCTGATACACTCTCCTGATGGAGGCGTGCTGGGAAACACTTGATTTATGCTTTGGCCTTTGAGGCACTGGCTGGTGGGGGTGTAAAACCACAGGCTGGTAAGTGTAGTTTGTGTATGTAAAGCCAGGAAAGGAATGTGTTTTCTGAGGTCACAGCCACCTCGACCTTTAACCAACAAAATCTAATTAGTTCACCCTGAGTTCCACCTAAACCTGTATTGACACATTTCCAAAGAAATTATCAAGTTCACAGACGACCCCGAAAAGTTTAATAAATAAGAGTGAATAGTCGATATAGATTCGAGTAGCTTTAAACAGTACCATGCAGTCAGCCTTGGTGATGTGTTGGGCTGCCGTCCTGGGGTCGATCTCGGCTAGAAGCTCCTTCACTCTTCGCAGAATCCCAACCTCCAAAGGCTTATTCTGCTCAGGCATCAGCGAGGACGTGTACCTGCTCGGTTTGAAAGAAGAAAACGCCTCCACTACGGGTGAGAAGTACACGTTCCCGTCCTCCAGCCTCAGTGGATCCACACCCAGAGTCCCATCCTCGGCCCACAGCCTCTCCACGTAGCTCTGAGGACCGGGGTACAGCTCCGTGTAGCAGCTTCCGTCTGCATCAGAGGACGGAGGGTCCGGCTTCGGATGGTATCTATGGTTACGCTGTCTGGTGAGGGTGCTGCTCGGGGAGGGCGTGGCCTGAGTGGTGTTCAAGCTCCTGGAGAAGGATGGAGATGGAGCCATAAGGGTTGTGGGAGGGTAGCAAGGGCTTCTGGACCGTGAGGCTGGAGATGGAAGACGACACGGCAAAGAAGGATCGTTATCAACTCTACGATGTGATTTTTAAAGATCGTCTGTTTTGTGGGCTATTCAAATAAAAAAAGAGTTTGTAATGAATCACAAGGGAGCTCCTCATCTTAAGACTCTTAGGATTTACATGATCCATGTTTTTTAGTCATGGACATACAAACCAAACACGCCTTAGAGATCATGTTTACGAATTTATTCATCTGTTGACTCCAAAATGTATGAACATAATCTGGTGAAAAGCTTGACCTGAGCTAAATTATAGTTTTTAGTTGAGATCTAATGATGGATTTCATAACACTACAGGATTCTTATAACGTTTAAGATTTTATAAAATGTATAGATTACTACACTTACTTAAATCTAAAACTAACATAGGACAAGATGGAGTATATGTTTTTAATCATCAAATTAAATCAACCCATCAATCAACAGTGGAACTTGTGGTCTTTATTTCACCCCCCAGCCGACACACAAACCTTTTCACTTCCTTTCTTGTGTGTTTTGGTTTGTTTATTTATTTTACCATTATAATTAATTCGTAAAGCTTTAGGCTAGGAAGTGTTTTGTGAAACGATCTATGAATCGTGAACTGAAGACCTGGCTGAGAATAGAATAAAAGGTTCCGTTTGGAAGCAAACTCACTGTGGATGTTTGGAGAAGTGAGAGTTGATTCTCCTGAAGTGGACCGAGTCTGTCCGTCCTGTCCTCTGCTCATGTCTGCCCCCTTGTGGACGAGAGAGGAAGGACTGCACAGAGACAGACAAGGACAGAGACAGATCACAGAAGGACATTATGTCTGTGCAGCTTTTTAAATCACGTGACTAGTGAACACTGACACGTGTCCCATGTGTTCTTGTGACGTGTGGGTGAAGCCTCACCTCCTGGGACGGACCCTGTCCTCTCCACCCGTGACCCCGCCCCCCGGCCCTCTGGTGACGGTGCAGAACGCCGTCTCCAGGTAACTGAGCGGCAGCGTCCTGGTAACTGGCTGATGAATCTGAGCGCTGCTCCACGGGGTCAGAGCCGTCCTGCTGCCCATGTGGAAGTGGACCAGGGCCTGTAAGGTGTCGAAGGCGCCCCCCCCCAGGCTGAACTGGACCCGGGTGTGCGTCTCACCGGCCTGAACCAGCGTCTTCCTGATGAGGAAGTGAAGTGTCTTCTCCTCCCAGTGGCTGGTGAGGACAAAGTCTCCCTGACTGGACTGGGAGTCTCTGATGAGGAAGTCACCATGTTTACCCACGAGACTCTCCGACACCTGGGGAGGAAAGTTCATGTTATATGTGTGACATGTTGCTAATATTGGATATGAAGCAAATGTCAAAACAAATAACACCTAAAAAAAACAGGTTCCTCTTTTCAGCCTCTGTCTGAAACACTTGTTTTGAGCTCCTGTCTCTTTAAGGACCGCCCCCTCCTCCCGATAAAGCCCACTCTGTTGTGATTGGTCAACCACTTCGGACAGGTGTATAAAAACATCGGTACCTGCTCTCACGTTACCTGAGTTTGTTAGCGGGGGTTCCAGAGTTGCTCATATGGCTTCGAGTTTTTAACTTTGCAGAACTTGCACATCATGGACTATAAATAAAGACGGAAGATGCATTTCCACTTCCTCCCACTTCTCAGAAATAACGCAAAAACTTCAAAATGCTAACTGTAGTCCAATGATCAGAATTCATGCAGCAGTGATGATTGAGGAGCTTCGTTATCGAGGTCCGACCGATCCAGCTGTTCACCACAAGGGAGTTTCTACTGTCAACTGTCAATCATGATGAAACATGGACACTTCATTCACATTCACCAGTGAGACAAGAACTACCTAAAATGACACAAACCATCTTTGAGAAACATTTATTTAACGTCTACTCAGATATGTTTTAACTTTAGTCAATATCCTATCTGCTAACATGGAGGAGGTGAGGTTGTGACCTTAACTGCAGCCAGCCACCAGCAGACAGAAGTGCACAATGTGTTGTGTGTGTGTGTGTGTTGTGTGTGTGTGTGTTGTGGGGCACACCTCCCAGGGGATGTGTCCGTGGTACCAGGCGTTGCTCTTCAGGTTCGTGCCGCTCAGCTTCAGCTCCTCCTCCAGCTGCTTCCTCTGAGTCTCTGACGCCGGCTCCAACCAGAACTTCCCCTTGGAGAACTTGAAGAGCATCACAGACACACAATCAGATACAAAACACACACACACACACACACACACAACAAACACAAGAGAAGATGAACCCATCATGTTGGCATTGGGTCAAAATCCCATCTTCGTCTGGAACAACAAACTTTGGTTTGGTCCTCTGAGGGAACGAGAGTCATCCTGCTCCTCCGCTCGGTGTTGGAGTGAATGTGTCTTAACACAGGAGAGGAGAGGACGGAGAGAGGGACGGGCGAGGGACGGGCGAGAGAGGACAGCTCTGGCATTCCCACACTGGCGATACCAGGGGCCCCGAGACCCAGACCCATGCTGGGGTCTGGGTCTCGTCACCGTGGCAACGAGGGGGCATCACTCAGTGGAGCTTTGTCTATCGTGTCTTTATGCAAACAAAACAAAACCCCCAAAAATACTGTATATCAAGAGTTTGCACCAGGGATGGACTGGGAATGCTTTTGTTTGTTTTGTTTTAGGACACACACACACACACACACACAAACACACACACACACAGACACACACACAGAAACACACACACACACACATTCCCTAGCTACTTACCCTAAAAGTAACCATCCAAACTAAACGCCTGAACATAACAACAAGTCTTAACCCTCAAACAGCCCATTGACTTTGTGAGGACCAGTGTGTGTGTGTGTGTGTGTGTGTGTGTGTGTGTGTGTGTGTGTGTGTGTGTGTGTGTTAAGCCCCTCACTAATAGTGTTATCATTCATTACCAGCGTGTCCCATTGAGACAAGTGTGTTTGTGAAGTATCCAATTATAAGTCAATGGACAGGAAACCGTCTCTCTCTCCGTGTTTCTCCTCCATCTTTCACCAGAGCTGCCGGACGCCACGGTCGCCCCTGGCAACCGCTGCAGCCTCAAAGTGTTGTTGTTGTTTTTTCTAACGCAGCGGGTCACGTTCCCAGAGTCCGTTCTGTCACCGTGTGAATCAGAGCAGCACGAGAACAGAAACCACGTGAAGAAGAAACTTACCTTCACATACTCTCCACTGCCGTCGGTCACGTGACCCGGCCTGAAACACACATGACGAGCACACGTTAAAACATGGCACAGTCACGTGAGCTTTATTTCTACATCGGTGTGATAAGAACTTCCTAAAATGACAGAAACCCTCTTTAACAAATTGTTATTTAACGTCTAGTTGGATTTTTTAGTTTGGTCCATGTCCCGTCTGCTAACATGGAGGAGGCGGCTTCACTTTCAGGAGCTGTCATGTCGTCCGGCTTTATTTTAATTTAGTTTTAGATTTATTTGATTGATTTATGGCGTCCAATGCTTCAGTATTACACTGCAACTCAACTGAACAGCCAATGATACGCATGTTACAAAAGCAAAGGGATATATTGTATTTAAAGATATACACGTATTTCCTAAGGGTTACGGGTTATTAAACCGTAATAACAAAGAAATATAATTAATGGTTGATGTTTTACAGTTTAACCAAAGTCTAATTTAAGCTGATTTCTACAAACTGATAAATGGAGCTTTAGTTTGAACTCACAGGCAGGAAGCAGCGGGACAAATCTGAAATTATTTCAGATTAATCACACTTCACACACAACCTGTAACACAGCAGTAACGATGGTAGACGTGTAAGTTGTGCGTCCTGTTGCACAAACACAGCAGCGCCCGTTACTCTGACACCACCCAGCAACATCTTGCAACACTACAAACTTCTCCGTGGAGGACGGGGAACATTTCTGCAGCCGTGTGAAACCTTGTGTCTGTTAACAGTGTTTCACTGCTGAGACGTTTCACCTGACGTGAGAAACCCACCGGAGGTTCCATGCTGGTAACGATCTGAGTGTGAACCTCTTTTTATTTGTTTTCTGGTCACTCTGCTCTTCCTCAACATGCTGCATATTTCCCGTGAGTAACGTCAGGGGAGGTGACCTTTCGTTCCCAAGCACAAACCCAGAGAGCACACAGCCAACACACACAAACACACACAGATGAGAACACACAAATAAAACATATAGTCTTGACTCCCTGACAGTGTGATTGTCCCTGATTGTCCCTGAACTCATCGCTCATCATTGTGTTATGAATTATTCACGATGTGGGTCGCTCTGTGAGGCCGGACAGGAAGCACATGTATCTGATCAGGTTCTGACATAACAACAACTCAACTTCTGTGTTTCTGAGATGAAGTCGGCAAAAAGAAAACAGCTCATGAGAACCACAGAGAACCACAGAGAACCACAGTGAACCACAGGGAACCACAAATAACCCCAGTGAACCATAGAGAACCACAGGGAACCACAGAGAACCACAGTGAACCCCAGAGAACCACAGAGAACCACAGAGAACCCCAGTGAACCATAGAGATCCCCAGGGAACCACAGTGAACCCCAGTGAACCCCAGAGAACCACAGAGAACCCCAGCGAACCCCAGAGAACCACAGAGAACCACAGGGAACCACACTGAATCTCAGTGAACCCCAGTGAACCACAGAGAACCACAGAGAACCCCAGTGAACCACAGAGAACCACAGAGAACCCCAGTGAACCCCAGAGAACCACAGAGAACCCCAGTGAACCCCAGAGAACCACAGGGAACCACAGAGAACCACAGGGAACCACAGGGAACCCCAGAGAACCACAGAGAACCACAGGGAACCCCAGAGAACCCCAGGGAACCCCAGTGAACCCCAGAGAACCACAGAGAACCCCAGTGAACCCCAGAGAACCACAGGGAACCACAGAGAACCACAGGGAACCACAGAGAACCACAGGGAACCACAGGGAACCCCAGAGAACCACATAGAACCTCAGGGAACCATAGTGAACCACAGAGAACCCCAGGGAACCACATTGAACCCCAGAGAACCACAGGGAACCCCAGTGAACCCCAGTGAACCACAGAGAACCCCAGAGAACCACAGAGAACCACACGGAACCACAGAGAACCACAGGGAACCACAGAGAACCACAGGGAACCACAGGGAACCCCAGAGAACCACATAGAACCTCAGGGAACCATAGTGAACCACAGAGAACCCCAGGGAACCACATTGAACCCCAGAGAACCACAGAGAACCCCAGTGAACCACAGAGAACCACAGAGAATACCAGGGAACCCCAGAGAATCACAGAGAACCACAGGGAACCCCAGAGAACCCCAGGGAACCCCAGGGAACCCCAGAGAACCCCAGCGAACCCCAGTGAATCCAGTGAACCCCAGAGAACCCTAGAGAACCCCAGAAAACCCCAAAAAACCTCAGTGAACCACAGTGAACCTCAGTGAACCACAGAGAACCACAGAGAACCCCAGAGAACCCCAGAAAACCCCAGTGAACCACAGAGAACCCCAGAGAACCACAGAGAACCCGAGTGAATCCAGTGAAACCCAGAGAACCACAGTGAACCCCAGCTGGTGCAGCTCTGATCTGTGTTGGATGAGTCCAGAACCTCTGCAGCGTGGTCGTGTTCCTCAGAGAACCGAGCTGCTCGGTGGGAAACTCCCTTCACCTCAGGGCTGCATTCCCCACAACCAGCATCAGGTCTGACAGCACTTCCTGCTCCTGAGGCCAGCAGCTCTCTCACACACTTCCTCTTCAGGGACGACACTCATGATGTAACGCAGCTCCCTGACACGAACCTTCAACAACACAATTTGAGTTCAGAGGAGAGGAAAACACAAAGTGAGGACCATTCAAAATGCTGTAGCACCTGCAGAACGCTGGAGAATCATCGCCCTGGTTTCCCGTCTGATTCAGACCTTCTGTTAACCAGGGTTCTCTCACCCAGTTTACAGAAGGTGCAGAAATTGGTTGAGTGAGCAGAAACTTTAGAAACTTTAGAAACTTAACTTAACTGTATGAGTTTGTTCAATATGTCGCTGTTGTGTGTCCGACATCATGTTTTTATCCTGATGTCACGATTAATCGCACAAGTTTCTGTGAGTTCCCAGGTCTCTGGAATCAGAACTTAGAAAACAACACGTGTGTGTGTCTGTGTGTGTGTGTGTGTGGTCCGTCTGTTTGTTAACTATTAACATATTAAGCATCGGTTACATCGTTATGTTGGATACTGTGTTTTTTAAATCAATTAATATTTGAAATTCCTCTAGTTTGCAGCAGCCGTAACACGTACATCTCAAAGAACTCCTCACAAAGACACACACACAAACACAAACGCTCCCATAATAACCAAACATGACACCAGCTACACGTGTCCACACAGAGCTGAAGCTGTTTACTGCAGAGAGAGGACGAGACCAACCAAACTCTGTTGGAATGAAAGTCAAGGTCGACGACAGGAAGCACTTTTGCTCCGACTGGACGCTAACGCAGCGACCAGCACAAGATGGCGACGCCCAGTCCGAGGCGTCCTGGCTTCATCACTGGAGAGAAGGTGGAGAGAGAGAGAGGAATCTGAGTTCTGATCCAGGCTTCATCCACACGACTACTAAAGTTTAACTTTGAAAAGGCCTCAGACGCTCCTGCATGACGGTGACAGACAGTCAGAGGTCAGAGGTCAGCGTCAGGTGTGACTCAGGTCAGAGTGAATCAGGCGGAAGCATCTCTGACTCAACAAGTCTTATCACTATTCTGACAGGAGCCGGAGCTTATGTAACACACACGTTCACTCACACACACACAAACACACACACACACACAGACACACAGACACTTTCACACACTTACAGACACACACACACACACACACACACACACACACACAAACAGCTTGACTTTGAACTGATCGCTGTAAAACCTTGTACTGGTTTCTCTATCACCTTTCAAACTAACGTCAAGTGTCTGGAATCATCGAGCACCGATCACACGCAGCAGTGATCGATCACACCTCGATCATCGATCACTCTTCTATCGTCGGTGGGTCTCAGTCCCCCCCATGACCCGGACCTCCAGCAGACCTGAACCCGCTCCTCTCACCTCGACCCTCCGGCTCCTCTCATCCTGTCCCGCTCTCTCTCTCCCGCAGAACCTCTCTCTCTCTCTCCAGCAGCTCACTCACTTTGTGCGGACAGGCGGGGACGCGCCGCGCATGCCCGCTGGCCAATCACTTTGTTTTTTACTGTGATCGATGTTATTATGAACACGTTCATTTTTTAAATTTTTTTTTTAAATATTTCTTTTCGTAAAACAAAACTTCAGTCACGCGTCATTATCGTGTTTTAACGTGGTGGTATTAAGAAGTATTTGAGTCATTACCAGGGCCGGGTCTAGAAAGGCATGTATGAGGGGGCAGCCACAAATCTTGAGGGGGCATTGTGCTTTATTATATTATTATTATTATAAATTAGGATTTAGTTTGAGGGGGCATAACATTTATTTGAGGGGCCCTTGCCTAGACCCGGCCCTGGTAATTACTATAAATGAAAGAGTTAAATCTGATTTCATTTGAAAGTCTTTAGTTTCCCTGGATTTAGCATCAACCCTCCGACATTTATATTTGTTTATTTACACTGATTCGTCATCTTCTTTTTTGTCATCATCCCCTTATTATTATTACCATTCCTATATTTATAAATATGTAGATATGTATGTGTGTATGTACACATGTACACTTCTACAATCTTCATTCATAACAACACAACAATAGATTAATCATTTTTAAATTGTCATATGTTTGATTCGTTTTATATAGGAATTTTCAAGCTAAAACACGCCAAATATATTACACTGTTTAATCAAAGCTATATTGATATATATATATATATATATTATAATTTATTCCAGTGTGCACAGATTATTCTGTTTTGGTAATGGTAGCAGTCAGCATAATTGTTTATCATAATATATCGAAATATAATTTTAGAAATATTCTTTCATTTATTTTAGATTCTGTCAGTGCTTCATTTACAAACCAACTTATTTCAAATGTTTTCTAAAATTAAATAGTTTCACGATTTAAATTTCAAACGTTTGAAATAATCTCTCAGCTTCTAATGAAACGAGACACAGATTATTTTCTTGTTTTAAAGCCTCAGTTCTCGTGTCCTCAGGTCAAAGGTCACAGGTTAGAAACCCAGACCCGGACCGAGCCTCTAGGAACCTTCAGTGCAGTGACCCGTCCTCACCTCTGGTCCTGGGGCCCGTCCCCGGGGCTCCTGGGCTCCTGAGCCGAGTCCCTCTGCTGCTTCTCTCTCTGGGGGTCTCTCTGCTGCTTCTCTCTCTGGGGGTCTCTCTGCTGCTTCTCTCTCTGGGGGTCTCTCTGCTGCTTCTCTCTCTGGGGGTCTCTCTGCTGCTTCTCTCTCTGGGGGTCTCGAGCGGCCTCGGTGATCGGGTCCATCGGGACGTACACGTCCTGCGCTGGAGACACTTTGGGTCCGGTGGTGGCCATGTTGGATGGATATTTCACAGGTCTACTGGTTTCTAAAGCATCCTTGATCTTGTCTCGGCTCTTATCGAGTTCTCCTGGAGGACGACTGAAGCCTTCGGGGCCAGAGGTCAAAGGTGAGGCCCGGCTGGGGGTCGGAGTGGCGGGTAGCGGCCGGGTCGCTGCAGGAACAGGAACAGGAACAGGCCGGTCCAGACCAGTCAGAGTGAGGCTGGACAAGGCACTGAGCAGGAGGGAGTCTGGGACATGCTCCCCCGCCTTGCACTGGCCCTGCCCTCCACTCACCCCCCCATCCTCCTCCTCCTCTTTCCTCCTCTTCATCTTTTCCTTCAGACCCTTGAAGCTCTTCTTCTGCCGGTCGCTGCGTGGCACCGTGCCCACGTGTGTGTACATGTCACTGGAGCGGGCGTAGCCGGGGCTGTGGAGACACGCCTCCATGTCGTCCACGGACTGGTCCCCAGCTGCTGCTCGGTTCCCACAGCGGCTCCCATCAGGCTCTGCTCGGTTCCCATCAGGCTCTGCTCGGTTCCCATCAGGCTCCGGGGCCTGTATGTTGCCCGGGGAGGAGGAGCGGCGGCCCGAGAGATTGCTGAGGCTCCCGAACCACCTGAGACCTGGAGGGAGAAGGAAACCGTTCATTAATAAGTAGGGCTGGGCAAGTTAACTCATTTTAATCGAGTTAACTCAAGTGATGAGTTAACTCGATTGTTTATCCGCCAATTATTTTCTTTTTTCCTGTTCCGCAGCAGTCAGCAACAGACTTTCACAAAATAAAAGCCTGACTTTCACAATAAAACAAAAAAATAATCAAACCTGAGTTAATGCGAGATAAAATAATTAATCGAGTTAACTCATCACTTGAGTTAACTTGCCCAGCCCTATTAATAAGTTTATTAATACGCTCTCAAAGTAAGATTATCATTCACCTTCTCACGCAGACGCCCTGATAAACCTCCAGTGAAATAAAGTCCAAAAAACTAAACCCAGCTTCTTTGCATGTGGACCTCCAGCATCTTCTTTTTCTCAGGCTCATTTGTCTATATTTAGCTGAGGAAATGGAGGAGTGGGTGGATGGGTGGGTGGGGGGGGGGGGGGGCAGATAATAAAACACTGCGGAGATCTCCAGGGGCCGCAGATCAGAATAGAAACCGATGAGAGTTTAAAGGCTACGACAACAACATTCCTGGAGTGAGACACAACTTTCATTTTCTCACAGCAGAGACAGAATTCTCCTCCTCGAACATATTTAACGACCAGATGAACGAATATTTAATGTTTAATGTGTTTTCCTGTTTCGCTCCACATGTCGTGTCCAGCAGGTTCAGATCAAACTGAGTCGGGGCCTGAACCAGGAGACGTGTTAGACAGATGGAAAGATTGTACTCGAAAGATATTAAACCAATGCTCTGTGCTTTTATTGAATGCTAAAGAAAACTTTGCACAAATAACAAGAGCAAAAGTCTTGGAGAGCTTCTGGGTCAAAGGTCAGAGGAGTGAGAGGAACCCAGTTAACAGGAAACAGCCACTTCCCCCCCCCACACACACAAGAGTTAGGGTCCAATATAATTTTGGAATCAGAAGCTGTTTCTCAATTCAGAGGTTTCATGGTTTCGCCTTCTCTGCGGCAGAAACCACGAAGGCCAAATCAAAATAAGACACTCGGGTCTACAAAGGTTTTCCATGGTCTTTCAACGTGCACTGTTATCTGTCGGGTTGAGTTGAAGTGTGACACTTCTCTGTGGTCGCTCATCGCTCGCCGGCTCCGTTACCTCTTTATAAAATGCTTTGTCACTTCTCGGGGCGGTGACCTGTGACCTGTGACATCCGCTCATGAGCGTTCTTCTGTCCTGAAGCTCAGAGAGAAGCTGCAGCACAGCGACATGTTCACTGATGTGACGCTTCAGGCCGAACCCGACTGAATGAGCGGCCCTCAGATGCATTGTGGGTAAGTGTGAGCAGCGAGCGAGCGGCGAGCAGACAGTGACACTCGCTGTCTTTTCTTAGCTCTGAGCTAAGCTCCGCCCTCAGACGCACCAGTGTCCATTGATGCTGCACAAAGACTCGTTTATGCTTCGTTTACAATGGACCAAAAACACACAGTGTGAGTGGAACAGTAGACAAAGGCACACAAACACACACATTATCACACAAACACACACAGCGACACCAGACTCAATGGATCACAGTCTCTAAACTCAGCCTCTTTGTGCTGACTCATCATAAAACACTGGAGCCGTTTTTAGACATGAACTCCAGAAAATGATCCGTACAGTTGGGTGGGTCTGGACATGTTGTGTAGTTGGTGTTTGTGTAGCAGCAGCAGATTGTCGGGTCCGACTGGTTCACACCAACAGGAACGTGAGGGGAACATCCAGGTGAGGGGCGGAGCCTGTAGAGCAACAGGAGGCTGGACCAGTGTTGTTGTTTCCAGCTCCTTCACTCCGGCGTCGGCCTCATCACCAGAAGATCTGGAATCTCCTCGTGTTTCCAAGTGGACGTCTTCATCTTCTACGTGTCCGGCTCCTCTTCTTCATCCTCAGATCTTTGTGTTCTTCAGGTTTCACGTCACGTGTTAGAAACCTCGTCAACACGTCCACTCGGCGACTTTCCACCAACGCCCAGTTCTCATCTCACGTTTACATGTTGCCCCTCTGAAGGCCCCGAGCCAGAGGCTGGGGACCAGTGGATCAAATAACAACTACAACTTTTGAAATATTATGTTTCATTTGCTGCTAATATTACCCTTTAGCATTCGGTATGATTTTGAATAAGGAACTCTACTTGTAATTGAGTATTTTCAGACAGTTATTATACATAAAGAACACATCTGTAATGTTTAAATCAACATCATTGCAGTGAAGGAACAAATAAAGTCCTGTTGTGTTGTCTCATCTCTCTTATATCACGGTCATTAGAGAGTTAGACTCTGATGATTATTTTAAAAAACAACTTTACTCATCTGCATCAGAAACGTGGAACTTACTCAGTTTCCGTTTGATCATGGCTCAGACGTTTGAAGATGATGTTTCCTGAAGAACTCGGACATGAAAACGTCGTAGAGAACTGTATCTTCCTCTGGCTGCTGCAGTGTGATGATGATGAGGCACATGTCCTTCACTCCGCTCAGAGAAGCTGCTTCCTGTCTCCTCATCACAGCGGAAGCTCTGGGCGAGCGAGTGTCACTGTGGTTTTCTGCTGCCTTGATGCAATCCGATGACCCAGTAACATGCTGCACAGGAAGTGTGTGTCACTCACTCTTCGATCCTAAAGCATCAAACCTGCCGAGCAACTGTCACAACAAAATAACACAAATCTATTTGACTAGTTGAGAATTTGAATGAGTCAAAAGTAAAAAATCTCCTCCTTGAAGAGAAACAGGAAGTTGAGACATTGCACAAAGAACGAAAATGATAATTCATAACATTTCAGAGACAAAAACTCGATTTGTCTACATTTACTTCACAGCCTCAGTTATCAACAAATCAATTAATCAATCAATGAATCAATCAATCTTCGAATCTGACTTTATCTGTAGAGAACTTTTCATTTAAACAGGACAAACAAAAACCAGGACACTCACTCGAACACTCACTCACACACTCAGTCGCACACTAAGTCACACACTCAGTCACACACTCAGTCGCACACTAAGTCACACACTCAGTCGCACACTCACTCACTCACGCTCTCAGTCACACAAAAACAGATCAAATGCAGAAGACTTGTAGATTGAGTTTTTTTAAACCTCTTCTCAAAACCTTTTCGTAGACACACACAAAACAAACTGAAAATATGAACGACAAACACGACAAACAGCATCTGAAGTCATTCCACAAGTTTCCTGTTAAAAATCTCGCAACGATAAAACATCGGATAATTTTAATCATTACGAAAGAGATTTGTTTTTAGATTAAATAATCTTAAAAAAATCTATAAGAGTTATAATTTTCACACAAATTAAATTCAGATTTTCATGAGAAACAGAAGTAGGGAGGTGTTGAATTAGAATTCAGAAATCCCTCTGAGATCAGCAGAAGGAGGAGAACCCGAGTAGAGGAGAGAAAAACTTGAATCAATGAAAAAAGTGTTTCCAAAAAAATGAATATAATCTCACTTCCTGTTTCACTTCTGTAAATCACTGGGTGGAGCTAACATTCAAACTAAAAATATGAGACCAAAGTGTTGCACAATAAAAGGACACGGTGGAAAGTACAAAATTAAAATAAAAAAAAAACATAACAGGGTAAAGATGTCAAATTCATGTTTAGTTAGATTTGTAAAGCTTAGCATCTTTGAAGCTGAAATCATTTCATCAAAGAAGATTTAGATTTTCTTATTGTGTTGAGTCAGTATTGTAGTAATGTGTCTGTACTGCAGGAGTCATTCTTATCTTTCTCTCCTCTTGATAATAATTAATAAAACTCCCTCACTCTCATAACAGACGTCTCTGTGGCACAATGAGGTCAGAACGTTCGTCTGGAAACTGAAAGGTCGAAAGGTTCAAGTCCGGGGACGATTTGCTCTCCTTCCCAAAGCATTGAATTTATCACACTTCAATTTTAAAACTGTATTACTCAACATGTCAGCTCTGACTGACACTCTGGAAACTCTGGACTCTGTTTGAAGCACCTGACACACTTCCTGTAATAACGTTGAACTATATTCAGTATCTATCTGAGGAGTTGAGACGTGATGGGATGTGACGATAGACAGAGTTTCCTCTAAAGATGAGGGATGTCCTCTCTTCTCTTCTCTTCTCTTCTCTTCTCTTCTCTTTCTCCTTTGGATAAGTCTTTTCAGTCGTGGATCAGAGAAAGAAAAGAGAAAGAAACCCTCTGGAGTAAATCTATACCTACATGTAGTTGTTCTTTAATTCCAAGATTTTTTATATTTGTGGATATTCCTGTATCATTCTAAATATTATTATAATTATTGTATATATTCTAAGTGAGAATCATACCCCGAGACCAACAACACATGAGAATTGAACATTATTTCATAGTACGTCCTGTATTTGTAGTTTCTATAGAAAGTGACTCTACTTCTCACTTTATAACGTCAGTGAACATTAATTATGTCTCAATCTCCAGTTTCAAGTTGTCTTCAAACAGCTGATGTTCGTTAAGTGAATTATGATCATTTAAAGTCAAACAGACCATAAAGCACAAGTGTGATTGACAGCTTCAGTCAGGCTCCACCCCCTGCTCCTCCATATATGGTTACTTCTGGCAAAATGTCAAACTGGGTCGACTGAGTTGTTTTCTTCTACCATGTTTATAAACTGCTACTTAACTATAATGCTCCTTTTAGATGTTGTTATTGTGCTCATATTTACAGAAGCACGTGTATCCACGAGTGGGGGTGAAAACCCTGAGGTCTGTGTGGAAGACAGATTCAAACACAGAGCCGTCTCTGACTCGTCCTCATGTCCCTCAGCTCAGCTGCAGACTGCTCTTCTGTCTCAAACACACAACAGTGGATCTGTGGTCTGAACAAGGACGACTCAGTGTGACCTCAGAGGACCGTACCACCCGAGTCGTGTCACCACACAGAAACTAAAGAACCAGAGTTACTGCTCAGAGGAAACGTCCACTGAGTCAAACAGTTCCTCATCACACACGTGCAAACCGCATCTGTCAGATGTTGATGGAAAACATTCTACTTTCATTTTGGTTGAAATCTCTCGAAGGCCTAGGTCAGCGCATTCTGCTGTTATCTGAAAGGCTGATGGTTCAACTCCACCCGGGGACGAGTTGCTCTCTTTCCCAATGCACTGAATTAATCACACTCCAATTTCAAAACTTTGTTACTTAACAACATCATCTCAGCTCTGACTCGCAGAGGAAACTCTGACCGGACAAATGACGCAGAATAAATAAGAAGAAGCTGTGGAGCTTTACAAACAGACACGTTTACAATGAGCGCTGACCTGCTGCTGCTGGATGCATGACGTTCTCACCTTCTTCTAGTTTCATCTGGGTTGAAATCTCTCTATTGAACACGTCTCTGTGGAGCATTGGTTCATCACATTCTGCTGTAAACTGAACAGCTGGAGGTTCAAGTCCATCAGGGACGATTCACTCTCCTTCCCACGTTCAGCATTGTTTACACTGTTGTTTCAAACCAAGCAACACCGTATCTATGTCTGAGTGAAAACACTGTTAACTCACTTTAACTTGAACCTCTCCCTCCAATAGGTGCAACTTCTACACTGTTCCTATATGTTAAGTAACATTTTTGTATATATCTTTATTTTTTGAATATGTGGAGGGTTTTAGTTTTGAAATGCAAATGTATTATTTTGATGAGATAATCGACTGCAGGTACTTTATGCTTCCAACACATATAAGATAGAAAACAGTCAGTCACATATATGAGAGGCATGCAGGGCCGGGTCTAGACAGGCATGTATGAGGGGGCAGCCACAAATCTTGAGGGGGCATTGTGCTTTATTATATTATTATTATTATAAATTGGGATTTAGTTTGAGGGGGCACAACATTTATTTGAGGGGGCCAGGCCCCCTCTTGCCGCTGCCTAGACCCGGCCCTGGAGGCATGTAATGTGGGGATGTAGCTCAGTGGTAGAGCGCATGCTTTGCATGTATGAGGCCCCGGGCTCAATCCCCGGCATCTCCAGGTTTTTGGAGGCGGTGGACTAGTGGCAGAAACTTGGACTATGGGCAGAAAAGGTCTCTGGTTCGACTCCACGGGGAAACAACAAAAAGACGAACCTGGATTGATCTGTCCAAAAATCCAAGAGGATTCTCCCTACCCTGTCTAGTGAGCAAGGCACCTTACTCCCCCAACATCTGCTGCCCACTGCTCTGTGTGTCCTGCACCAGATGGGTTAAAAGCAGAGGTTACATTTCACTCCTTGCATGAGTGTGCTTGTGCATGTCTGTATCTTAATCTTAAAGACAGTTCATTAGAGGAACTGAGTCTTGATCAGATCAGTTCATGATCTCATGACAAAACCAAGAATAGAAAGATGTGACATTTCTTATAAGTTCAGTGTAAAGTGAAATATGATGTATTTTTATTATTGTTTGTGGATTATAGACTCTGCATAGATTTCAATCCAGGACCTCTGACTTTATGTATTTTCATATCAGAGTGAGAACACACACGTGAGGTTCAGTGTCTCACATGCAAACACCGATAATTACAGGCACTGATGATTATTGGAAGAGGACTCAAGGAGTAATTCTAAAGTAGAACAAGAGAACACAACATTAAATCCTACCTGGGATTTTCTTTGGTAAAAAGGTGCATACATTTAACATAAAGCATAAAAACACAATAAGTACTTCACATAAGAAAGAAATAACTGTTTATAAAACAAATATATATACAAGACAAAAAGTTAAATAAAGAGTAAAATGCAAAACAGAAACCAGCTGCACATCAACTCTCTGTAACCCCCTACATGTGATACTGGAGTTTAACCACAGGGTGGCGCAGTAGACTAACAACACAACATCGTCTAACAGGAACAAGGTGCTCGGCTGAACCGGGATTTGAACCCAGAACCTTCATCTGCAGAGAACCCTGACCCTGGTGTTTATGACAAAACGTGAGAACTAAATATTAATTCAATTTGTTATCATTTCATTTCATTCTATTATATTCTATTCTTTTTTAGTATATTCTATTCTATTCTATTCTATTTTATTTTGTTTTATTTTGTTTTATTTTGTACGATACCCGACTTCCGGCGGGGCGTGTTTCGTCATGCGGAAGTGGTTGGGATTGCGGAAGTGTGCCGCGGAGCTGGGTCGCTGGAGTGACACCGGAGTGACACCGGAGTGAAACCAGAGGACCGGGTCTTCACTGGGCCTGGAGCGGTTCCGGTTCGGTTCTGCTCTGCATGTCACAGCCTCGGGATCCGCGGGTCACTGCTCGGTTCGGTGAGGACCAACATCCACTTCCGGTTTGAGCCTCTTGAAACTCGGAGCTCGGTCGAGCTAAGTTAGCAGCTAACAGAGACAGAACCAGTGAAACCAGCTTCTTCTCTGAACCCACAGCAGGTTCTGAACGGGAACTGGTTTCTCACCATCTCACTGGTTTCACTGGTGAAGGGTCACGTGTTGTGGTCCAGCTTCAACTGGAACTCCGGTGCTTTTAGTTTGAAGCTTCCACATCAGAAACTTGGTTCTTTGAACCGCATCAGATCCGCTGCAGCTCAGGAACCAGCAGAGTTCTAAAGAGTTTATACTTTAATAACTTCACCTTTATTTATAGATATGAAAACACAACAAGACCAATAACTTAGTTTGGACTTGATTTACCCACAGAAGCTGCAGACTGTGTAAAACTTGGACTGAGATTTGTAAAACCTTTATTTCTAACAGTTATATAACAATAATTACTTGAATTTGTCTTTCAAGAGACCTTTTGTCATTCATGAAAACACAAAAAGGGCAATTTTATTATTCGTTTATTATTCTGGTTTGCATCCACCAGTAAAGACTCTTTTAAACATAGGTCGAGTTTTATAAAACCTTTATTTCTATCTATGAAAACACAAAAAGATGAATTTAATAGTTTTATATCAGGTGTCCAGACTGTAAAGACTCTTTTAAAAATAACTCGAGCTTTGTAGAAACCTTTATTTCTAACAGTTATATAATAATAATTACTTGAATTTGTCTTTCAAGAGACCTGGAGTTTTACTTCTGTCATTCATAAAAATTCACAAAAAGGGCAATTTTATTATTCGTTTATTATTCTGGTTTGCATCCAGCTGTAAAGACTCTTTTAAAAATAGCTCGAGCTTTGTAGAAACCTTTATTTCTATCTATGAAAATACAAAAAAATGAATTTAATAGTTTTATATCAGGTGTCCAGACTGTAAAGACTCTTTTAAACATAGCTCGAGTTTTATAAAACCTTTATTAATATCTGTGGAAACACAAAAAGATGAATTTAATAGTTTTATATCAGTGTCCAGACTGTAAAGACTCTTTTAAAAATAGCTTGAGCTTTGTAGAAACCTTTATTACTAACAGTTATATAATAATAATTACTTGAATTTGTCTTTCAAGAGACCCGAAGTTTTACTTTTGTCATTCATGAAAACACAAAAAGGGCAATTTTATTCTTCGTTTATTATTCTGGTTTGCATCCAGCTGTAAAGACTCTTTTAAACATAGCTCAAGCTTTGTAGAAACCTTTATTTCTATCTATGAAAATACAAAAAGATATATTTAATAGTTTTATATCTGGTGTCACGACTGTAAAGACTCTTTTAAACATAGCTCAAGCTTTTTAGAAACCTTTATTTCTAACAGTTATATAATAATAATTACTTGAATTTGTCTTTCAAGAGACCTTTTGTCATTCATGAAAACACAAAAAGGGCAATTTTATTATTCGTTTATTATTCTGGTTTGCATCCACCTGTTAATAGTCTTTTAAATATAGTTCGAGTTTTATAAAACCTTTATTTCTATCTATGAAAACACAAAAAGATGAATTTAATAGTTTTATATCAGGTGTCCAGACTGTAAAGACTCTTTTAAATATAGTTCGAGTTTTATAAAACCTTTATTTCTATCTATGAAAACACAAAAAGATGAATTTAATAGTTTTATATCAGGTGTCCAGACTGTAAAGTCTCTTTTAAACATAGCTCGAGCTTTATAAAACCTTTATTTCTATCTGTGGAAACACAAAAAGATGAATTTAATAGTTTTATATCACTTGAAGCTCAAACACCTTTGAATCTGTTCATGTCCAGACTTTAAAGACTCTTCTGAACATAGCTGGAGATTTGTTAAAGCTTTATCTCTCGTTGGAGAAACACTAACAGGTCGTGTATTTATTAATCTTGCGAGTGCTTTTCCACCTTTCACCTTCTATCAGAGCCGCACCTCGGCGTCCTCACTGCCAACAGCCACACGTTGTGTTCCAGTGGGCGGACGCCAGCTCGCCAGGGATCGCTGCAGAGTCAACGCAGACCATGTGACTGTTAGTCAGCGAGCTGCTCTCACATCAGACTCCAGTGGAACTCCAGAGTCATGGAGCCTCTCAGCAGAGACACTGGGTTTATTGTAAATTCACTCAGCCGGGGGTTTTCTGACTGGTTCAGAATCCATCACTTTACTCAGCTTGTCTGAGGTGAAGAAGACTTTAGAAACCTTCTGTCTGTGGTTTGAGAAATAACGTGTCCAGGTTTATCTTCCACTCGCCGACTTCGCCCTATGTTCAGTTATGATTTATCAGTAAATCTGGGACTTTCCTTCATATCTGTCTGACTCAAAATAGATTAATTACTGTCTTAAACTGTTTCCTCTCAAGATGAGGGATGTCCTCTCTTCTCTTCTCTTTCTCCTTTGGACAAGTCTTTTCAGTCGGGGATCAGAGAAAGAAAAGAGATAGAAACCTTATGGAGTAAATCTATATTTACATGTAGTTGTGCTTTAATTCCAAGACTTTCATATTTGTAGATATTCCTGTATCATTCTAAATATTATTACAATTATTGTATATATTCTAAGCGAGAATCATACCCCGAGACCAACAACGCATGAGAATTGAACATTATTTCATAGTACGTCCTGTATTTGTAGTTTCTATAGAAAGTGACTCTACTTCTCACTTTATAACGTCAGTGAACATGAAGGAGTTTCTGTCTCAGTCTCTGGTTTCAAGTCTTCAAACAGATGATGTTCATTTAGTGATTTATGATCATTTAGAGTCAAACAGACCATAAAGCACAAGTTTTAAATTCAACTTGTTCAGTTGCTGCAGGAAAAGTGATGAAATCTGCTTCTGTTACAGGAAGCACTGAAACTATAAAATGATGCTGAAGAACGTAAAGTGGCTGTTTTAGGTTATTGTCCATAATATATATTCATGAGGTCTTGAATGTGAAAACAGTCCCTTTGGTCTCGTACAGAAACTATGTCGGGAACAAACCCAGAAGTAGTGGTGGTGCGTGTGGTGGTCTCCAGCACCGACTCCACAGGAAGCTGCATTAACAACAAGTGGTGGGGGAAAAAAATTATATCGATACTGTAGCACAAAGTATCGCAATATAAAAAAAAAAAAAAGCATGGCGAGGAGAGTTTTAAGACTTTAAAAGATACCTAGTGTGTATGTGGAAAGGATGTTCTCCACTGCAGGAGATATAGTAACGTTCCAGAGGAACTTTAACATCTGAGCATGTTGACCAACTGCTTTTTCTGAACAAAAATACTAATATTCCCAAATGAATTTTACATTTTGGGTCGTGACCTTGCAACCGACTGGACTCTAGTAGAACACATTTGTTTATGTTTCTCAATTTGATTGAAGCTCTAGGTTACTCTTATTTATATGATTATTCTCAGGTTTATGTTACTCTATTATGTCTGCTTGATGTTACTGTATTGTATTTAAATAATTGTAAGTTATGTGCTGGGAGCTCAGCGTTCATGTGAGAGGTCTCCTATTCAGAAAATAATGACAAAGGTCCTGTGTCCTGAATGTTCAGTTTACAGAATTAAATGTGACATTTGAAGTGAGTTGAGCAGATTTATTTTCCTCATTTTTTGTAATGCCTTTGAATAATATGGGGGCCATGAATCGCAATATATCGCAAAATCGAATCGCAATACTTGCAGTATCGCAATATATCGCAGAATCGCAATACTATTGAATCGTCACATTTTTGCCAGTTCCCACCCCTACTAAGAACCTCTCTCTCTCTCTCCCCAGTGTTGGAGGTCGAGAGGTCATGATGGCGGACCACACGGATGTCAGTCTGCTGCCGGAGGAGCGGGTCCGAGCGCTCACCAAGAAGGGAAGCACGGTGGAGGTGAACGACCTGGTGCCGCTGCGCCGCTACTTCCGCTCGGGCATGGAGATGGTCCGCATGGCCAACGTGTACACGGACGAGGGCAACATCGAGCACGCCTTCGTCCTGTACAACCGCTACATCACGTACGTTCAAGTCTTCACTTCCCTGCAGAGGCTGGAGTCACAGGTCAATGCATCACATTTGTCAAGTTGGGAGGAAATCTATATACAGGGTTCGTACGGTCAGGGAAAACCTGGAAAAGTCATGGAATTTTAAAATGTGTTTTTCCAGGCCTGGAAAAGTCCTGGAAAAAAATAATCTTCCAAAAGTTTTGGAAAAGTCATGGAAATTTGTTATATTCATATTTTCATGTCGTTCATTTTAGGGATGGGCATAATTAATAGACGATCGATTAAGACAATTTAAATTGAATGCCCATCCCTAGTTCTTTTACGCTGAGTTTTAAATAATTCATATGCTTTTAAAGAAATACGCTCAACATATAGGCAGGCATACTTGGGTTTGTGTCATTTAAGGTTTACTGTATGCCTTGGAATTCTCATTGTTAGTTTGAATACTACATTTTGTCATTTTTTGATGTGTATACACCGAGATTTCACAAAATGTTCGGTCATGGAAATTTGGTTTAAAGTTATTGAAAAGTCATGGAAAAGTCATGGAAATCCATTGGTCAAAATGTGTATGAACCCTGTATATAAAAGAAGGAGAAGATGCTGAAGAGAGTTTCCACAGATCTTGAGATCAGGTCAGAATCCTTGCTTTAGTTTTGTGGCTTTTTAAAAAAAGAGGAAAACCGACCGATTCAAAGTCGACACTCTGTCATTACTTTGAATTCCAAAGTTTAGTCCCTGGTTTTTTTAAAAAGCTTCCTCAGCACACAGAGGTTTTTCACTCAATTACAAGAATTTCTTTTCTGTCCAACAGGCTCTTTATAGAGAAACTTCCCAAACATCGAGATTACAAGACGGCGAACGTTCCCGAGAAGAAAGACACGCTGAAGGTACGATCACCGAGTTTATAAAGACCTGGAACGTGTGTTTTGAATTGTTTTCCAGAAACCGCCTCAGCTCCACATTTAACTCGGTTTCCTTTCTTCTGCAGAAACTGAAGGATGTTGCCTTTCCTCAAGCAGAGATTCTGAAAAAAGGTCTTTTGAGGAGATTTGAACAAGAACACGCACAATATCTCGCCAAAAAGGTGAATTGTCCTGACTCACATCTGTCCAAACCACTGTGAACACAATGAAAAGTACAGTACTCAGATTTTACAGTGTATCGTCCGGGTTGTAAATCAGCTGAAACATTAACCAAGGATGTGATGAAAGAATCAGTCGTTCATTATCAGAGTCTAAACGATAACATTGACCCTGAAGAGTCTCCTTGTTTATTAGAATGAAAGAAACACATTCATTAGAGATCAACTTACGACTTTCACTAATTGTTCTGCTGCTGAATCTAAAACCTGCTCGTCTCTGGTGTTTGCGTCCCGCTCAGAAAGTGGCGGATGAGGCGCTGGCTCAGGAGCAGTCTCGGCGCCGGGCGCTGGACGCCGAGCGGGAGCGCGTGGCCGAGATGACGCGGCGGCAGCGGGAGCAGGAGCAGTTCAGTGCCTTCGAGGAGATGATCCGCCGCCAGGAGCTGGAGAAGGAACGCCAGCGCGTGCTCCTGGAGTTCGCCACGCCCAGCGCGCCCCCCCCGGAGACGCCCCTCCTTCCGGGCATCCAGGGTCCCCCGCTGGCCCCCCCCGCCGCCCCACAGAGCCTGGGGGGGGACGTGTCCAGCGGCACCGACCACGAGTACAGCCCGCCTTCAGCCGGCGGTACGCCTGCCGTAGCCCCGCCCACCTTCGACCGCGCCCTCAAGCCCGGCTCGCTGGTCAGCCCCGGGAACAACAGTGAGTTAATCTTCCTGTGGGGGGGGCCGGCCCTCAGAGGATTTACATGCTGCCCTGTTCCTGCTCTGAAGTCTTTACTCTCCTGAGCTGATTTCTCTCCCCCTGACCTACTTCCTGTTCGCACCATGCTGCTCCAGGAGAGAACCCGGGTGTTCGGCTCTGACTCTTGTGCTTTGTGCAGATACGATGTCGGACGCCGTTCGCCAGCTGGCGGTTCCTGCGGAGCTGTGCCGGAGCTTCCTGCGGCTGGCCGAGGCCAACACCAGCCGGGCTGTGGAGACCTGCGGCATCCTGTGTGGCAAACTGGTGAGACTCTGGAGCCGTTTGGTGTTGAACCGGGTTTCTGCTGCGTCTTAAAACGTCTACATGACCTATGACCTGAATATCATACACAAGCTCTGGAATACGTTTGGGTAGATTTTAATTATGTCAAAGTTCCCTTGTGTTTAAATAGTTGTTTTTCTTAAGATATAAGTTTTTGTTTAGTTTTTAATGTTCCGGTTTGTTGTAAGTCTTCCTCATCTACTCAGACATTTGGCCACGGTAATAAAAGCTACATCCATTCTACTACGTTTTCATTTGAAAATAATGTTTTCAAACTAAAACAATCTCTGTCCACTTGAGTGTTTTGGATCCGTATCAGTTTGTTGTTTTATTCCAGAAGGAGGTCATGTGATCGGAAAGAACCAATCAGCAAGTGGTTGTGTCATCGTTTCCAAACATCTCAGCTTCTGTTGTGTGGACGCCACTCGGATCTGTAGCAGAGTTAATGTGATTTCAAACTAAAACGTAGTAGAAGAAGAGGATTTAGAAAAGACTTCAACAAGACAACATGGAACTGATAACTGATCGTCTGCAAACACTCGATCAGAATCCATCACTTTACTCAGTTTGTCTGAGATGAAGACGTTTAAAAAATAACGTGTCCAGGTTTATCTTCCACTCGCCTGCTTCACTTTATCTTCAGTTATGATGTGTCAGTAAATCTGGGACTTTCCTTCATATCTGTCTGACTCAAAATAGATGTTTTTAATTCAACTTGATGAAAACTGCTTCTGTTACAGGAAGCACCAAAATAAAACAATGGTTTTGAAAGTAGGAATGTTAATCATGAGTGAAGCCACAATGTTGTGGGAGTGGACTCAGTCACTTTTGATCTCAGTGGATTTGATCCAGACAGACACTGTGGACGTCCAGTTGTCAGAAGGCCGCTTTGCATAATTCAACGCAGAGCAACAAACAGTGTGTCGCTTTGTGTGTTTGTTTCAGACCAGAAATGCGTTTACTGTGACACACGTCATCGTACCGAAGCAGAGCGGTGGACCCGACTATTGTGACACGGAAAATGAGGAGGAGCTCTTCCTCATACAGGACCAGTACGATCTCATCACGCTGGGCTGGATTCATGTGAGTGGACCAATGCATCAGAGCTATGTTATAAAACATGTATATGTTATAGAACATTTAACATAATAAAATGAGCAGCAGTTTACAGGGTGAAGGAGTGGGGAATATTAGATTAAATTAAATAATAAGAATATATGTGTAGTAAGAACCTATTAAGTGTGACCTGTGATCTTGTGACCTGGCCGGCAACATCTACTTAGTTGACGGGTTTTACAAAATAAAAAAATAACATAACATATAACATAGCAAGATGAAGCAGCAGTTTACCGGTTGATGTAGTGGGGAATATTAAATAAAAAAAAATAAAAAAGGAATATATATGTAGAAAGTACAAAGTAAGTCACAGGCTCACGAGACGTCGATAACCTTTGACCCCCTTTTTGTAATTTTCCTTTTTTTTCACAGTAAATTGAAACTAGCTGAGCAGGAACCTGAAGTCTGTTTTACAAAATAAAAATATAACATATAACATAGCAAGATGAAGCAGCAGTTTACCGGTTGATGTAGTGGGGAATATTAAATTAAAAAAAAATAAAAAAGGAATATATATGTAGTAAGTACAAAGTACAAAGATAGATAGATAGAGTACTTTATTCATCCCCGAAGGGAAATTAAGTCGTCATAGCAACCGGTATATTTGAATACAATAAAATACAATAGAATAAAATAAAAAATATTGAGGTAGAAAGAATAAAAACAGAAACACAAGATAAATATGTAGATAAGGTGCAGTGGCAAGATGATGGTAATAGTACTGATGATATGATGGTAATGTTATTGTTAGACAGTATATAAAAATAGTACAGTATATATAGCAGTATGTAGTAATAATGGCAGCAACAGTAAATATAATAGTAATAGTAATAGTAATATAATGATAATAATTATAACATGTACACATGTATAAATATGTGTATATAGACTTATGTATGAGTCAAAGGCTCACGAGAACGAGACCTCGATAACCTTTGACCCCCTTTTTATAATTTTTCCTTTTTTTGTACAGTAAATTGAAACCAGCTGAGCAGGAAACTGAAGTCTGTGCTCTTTCTTTTCAGACTCACCCGACGCAGACGGCCTTCCTGTCCAGCGTGGACCTCCACACACACTGCTCCTACCAGATGATGCTGCCGGAGGCCATCGCCATCGTCTGCTCGCCCAAGTTCAACGAGTGAGTCGGGAACCCGCTCGTGTCCTGTGGTCACGAACACGAGACCCGAGGGAGGATCGTTTCAGGGTTTGTCTGTTTGTGCCGATGTGTTTCCTCTGTGCTGACGTGTGACTGTGACTTTGTTTGACTCAGAATCGGTTACTTCAGTTTGACGGAGCGAGGAACAGGTGAGATCTCCACGTGTAAAGAGAAAGGCTTCCACCCCCACAGCAAAGAACCCCCTCTATTCACAGTGAGTAGCCCCTCCCCTACCTGAGAGCCATGCACACTTCAATGATCTTTTACTTATAAATACTGTTTTACTTCATTTTTGTTATTGTCCAGCAGGGGTGTAAAGTAACGAATTACATTTACTCACGTTACTGTAATTGAGTAGTTTTTTCGTGTACTTTGTAATTTTTTGAGTAGTTTTTGAAATGGGTAATTTTACTTTTACTTAAGTAGATTTTAACCAAAGTATTGTACTTCGCTAAATTGAAAATAACATCCATTACTGAGTAAAAAAAAAAAAGCATAGTTCAGGGCGGAAGGCAATTCTCACTTCAGTGGTAGATGCTGCAAAGAGTGGATGACGTTCCCTAACGTGCACGTTCAACTTATGAAAACTGATCGTAAAGTTCACTGTATAGGAGCAGCCCCCATCAAGTTGTTGGAAGTAACTAAGTAACTTTTACTTAAAGTACATTTTAAATGAACTACTTTTTTCTTTTCCTTGAGTGGATTTTTAGCTGGGTACTTTTACTTGTACTTAAGTAAAATTTCATCAAAGTAAAGGTACAATATTTCAGTACTTTTTACACCTCTGTTGTCCAGTATCATTTTCTTGATATTTGCCCTGACAAGGGGAAAGTAGTTGTGCTTATCTAGAGAAGTTTCCAGACATGAGCTCAGTTAGTGTTTGTGAAGCAGCAGCAAATTGTCGGATTCGACTCGTTCACAACAACAGGAACATGTGGAATCATTGATCTCCTGCTGTGTTCTAACATCGACTACTCTGGCCTGTGGGAGAAACTCTAATGTCAGGAGGTTCTGAGCTGGAGTGCAGTTGTAGTTTTCATCATCTGTCCATGTGACCAGACTCTAACCGGCCTGTCTCTTGTCTCCAGCACGCCGGACACGTCACCATCACCAACGACACTGTGTCCATGATGGATCTGCGGTGATTCAGTTCCACCAGAAGACCCACTGACTGTTTTATCAACTGAAGACTGGACAAAACACTTGTTTTATCGTCGGGACGGTTACCGAGCTAATGCCGCCCTCGAGTTTACCATTTACATGGACTTCAGTTGTTCTCCAAAGGAACAACAACGTGAACTTATGTTTTTGTTCTGTCAGAAAACCAATCTACATATAACTGCACTTTTTGAGCGAAACCAACTTCAACCCACATCGTGGACTCGTCGGCCTCTGGCTCTTCAACCTCCTTTGTCTGTGTGAACGTGTGCTTTACTTCCCATTCAGATTTTTGTTTTATAAATAAAAATGTGTTTATCAGTAACAGGTGAGCGTCTGGTCACTCAGCCTTTGTTAATGTAGAAGTTGGGTCCTTCCTGACTGATGAAGTGCCACGAAGGAGAAGGTTCACCGGTGGAGTTGTTCACTGTGCAGCACGACGTTCAGTGTAAAGTCTGAAGTTTGTAATCACATCTTTGTTCTTTTACTAGACTGTAAATAAAGATGAACGTCCCCACTTCCTCCCACTGTACAAAAATAAAGCCAAAATATCAGACTATATATGAATATACGAGTTCTGCCGTTTTGTGCTTTTCACGTCTTTGGAACCAGAGGCTTCAACTCTGCTGAAGATACGTCTGGTGCCATGTTTTAGTTTGTTGACGGTTCCTCCATCTTGTGGCTCCTTGTTCGAGGGTTTTAAATTTATTTATGCACAACTGTGTTTTATCCTGTAGTAAAGGAAAAGTAGTTTTATTAATCTAATTTATATATTTAAGTACTTAAAAGCTGCAGTCAACGCTTACATTTACAATCATTCCCTTATTCCCGCAGTCTCATATGTTCCAGACTCTTGTTTTGTGCGATCAGCTGTCAAACATTATTATGTTTTATATATATTTACATTGTGAAAACAGATTTGTTACTTACATTTTTCCTTATATTATAATTTCCTAATTTGTGATATATATTTATTAATGGGAGCCTTGATCAAAAGAACGAGTGAAGTGTCATTGATCATATATAAAAAGAGTCTTTGATATCGTTGACAGATCAAAGGTGACATTTGTAGATACTTATTCGTGTATTTATATTTATTTTTTACACACTTGAACGGACGTGAACTTGTTGATGCTGCTGAGGTGAATTGACCTTATTGTTCCGCTAGGGGGCAGCAGAGCGTCGCTGTCGCATGTAACGCTTCAACTACGACGACGAAGAAGAAGACAAACCGGAAGAGAAGCAAAGCAGCTCGTCTGTTGTTGTGTCGGTGAATTATTTGATTTTTTTCTGGAGAGAAACTCGTGGTTTTTACCCAAATACTAAAAATGGGGAAGCGGCAGCACCAGAAGGATAAGATGTGAGTGGTCACGTGTTTCCGGGTTCAAACAGCGACACCGAGACGTGCTTGTTGTGGTTAGCTTAGCATGCTAACGCTGTTTGTCAACGAGCTAACTTTACTTTTACTCTAATTTAACGTGTCTTACGGTGTTTTCATGTATTGTTGTGTGTTTCCCCCCCCCCCCTTCAGGTACATCACGTGTACAGAGTACACCAACTACTACGGAGGAAAACGGAACGGTTTGTATTTTACAACCTTTAACCCATAGACTGTGTTTATAATGTTAATAACTGAAAACAAACGTCATCAATCAACCACATTGTATCTGTATATTGTAAATATATATTTATATAAATGTTCTCAAGTCACAGTTCGTCTCATTGGAGTTAACAAGTTGCGACATCTCTGCAGTAAAACCTCAACAAGAGTAAAACGACCAAAAAACCCTTTAACAGTTATTAAAACCATGGAAACCTCAGAGTCATGTGTGAGGGATCATGGAAATGGAGCATAACAACAATATTAACATTTATTATAAAAGACAGTGACTAACATGAGCAAAGAGGTTTATTAATATTTCACGTATTTGTACATAGTCTGACAGATGAAGGGGCAGTACTGTTAGAATATGTGAGTAGAAGTATTGTGTATCTGAGCTCTAGTTGTATTAATAATCCACAATCATCTGCGATCATCAGTCACAGCTCTGAAGTTCCTGTTCGGATACTTTATGAATCTTTCCTTTCTTGTAGTTTTACTTTCCAGTAATACACATAAATATATTGATTATGCATTATTTAAGCACAGTGAGGAGGTAACTGTTAATTGTTATTAATTATCAAACTATTTTATTATCAACATTTCCACCAATCGCTGTCTTCAAAATAAAGCGTCAAGCTGCTGTTCACAGACCAGTTTTTGAAAGTGTTTAAAACCAAGTATATGTCTAGAAATTAAAGAAGTTTGAAGTATGTCTTTATGTTTTTATTTTCCAGTGATCCCTCAGGCAAACTTCAGACGCCTTCCATTCGACCACTGCAGGTAAGAAGAAGCACAACACGGTTAAATTAGAAGACAATGAAATCATGTCCTCGCTGTTCTGTTAATATATTATATAATTTGACAATAATACTGCACAGATGTTAAAAACTAGTTTAAAACTCATAGCTGAATATGTGTTTCTACCGAGTTATTTCTAAGCAGTTTTCTCTGAAACCTTTCAGCTTGTCCCTGCAGCCGTTTGAGTATCCTGTCTGCACGGAGGAGGGAGTCCTCTTTGACCTGCTGTAAGAACATGTTATTTAATAAATATATATATATATATTTTAAAGATGTCTGCTGGACTCTAAGTGAAGCTTGGTCTGTCGGTTGTTATTGGGTAATTCTTTAATAGTTTACTTCCTCTCTTCTCTTTGTTTTAGGAGCATTGTTCCGTGGATTAAGAGGTTCGGCACTAATCCGATCTCTGGAGAGGTAAGAAAAGAGTGATTCTCTTCATATCTACTGTCATTCATTACCACATTGACATGTGTTCTGCAGCTGTTTAGGGGTTGAAATATGAAAATGTATATTGAACGCTGTTTTCAGACATGAAGCACTGGTGTCCAGCTGCATGTGAAGATGCAAATATCAGAGTCAATTACACCGGACACTTGTTTGGAAACTTTAATGAGACACAGTTAAAAATCTAAAGTGAAAATCATCATTGGTTGTATCTAAACGTTTAAAATGTAAAAACGTTGTTGATTGCATGTTAACACTTGTTTGTTCGTTCCCATAGAAACTGGAAGCAAAGTCTCTGATCAAACTCAACTTCGCCAAGAACAACGATGGTAAATAAGCACGAGTTCCGTCTCATTCAACCTCCAAGGTTTCACACAGACACTAATTACAGAGCATAATAAGGTTAACACTGACATCAGGGCTTAATTTCTCAGCTCCAAATCACCAAAACCAGTGGGTAGTTGGGAAATTAAAAGGTCAGAGCCACAGTCATGTCACTGCAGTTCTGTGTGAGAGCTTTTCAAGGAGCAAATTAAAGCAAGTGGCTACGGGAGAGGAGATGGAACTCAGCAGGGGAAACATTCAGGAGGAGATTCTTGAGTTTTCAGTCTGTGACTCTGCTGCTTTGCTTTCCTGTGATGTTTTCTTTTCTTTCCACCAGGGAAGTATCACTGCCCAGTTCTGTACAACATCTTCACAAACAACTCTCACATCGTCACCAACAAGGTCACAGGCAACGTCTTCTCTAACGAGGTGAGTGACATCACCGACGTACCACTGATCCTTACACGACCACTTTGTCCTGAATGTCTCAAATTACACAAACACTAAGCTGCAGAGATGTTTAATGTTGATTTGGACGTCAGTGTGATACAGTGTACACGGTCTCAAAATAAAACGAGGATTAAACCTGTTCAGGATACATTTCCTCTGTTATTTATAATTGTTATTTAAAATATTTCTGTTTCCACTCAGGCTGTGGAGCAACTCAACATTAAGACCAAGAGTTTTAGAGATCTCCTCTCCGATGAACCCTTCACCAGAAAGGACATCATCACAATTCAGGTGGGTTGTTGCTTTGGTTCACAAAGGTTGTTATTATTATTATTATTATTATTATTATTACAAAAGAACAGTAGCCTATATTGTTTAGTTGATTTTTGTTTTGTCTTCGTAGGATCCAACAAATCTGGATAAATTCAATGTTTCCGAATTCTTCCACGTGAAGAACAACCTGAAGGTGTTGGATCCAGGTGAGTTGTAGAGATGATGTTTGCATTAAACATGAAATGATCGAGGGATTAAATTATAAGGATTCAGAAAATAATGAGCCTCTGGAAATGAAAGTCTGAATCAAGCGATGATGATCTGTTCTTCCAATATACAAAATGTAATACCGGGGAATAATATTGACAAATTGAGAACTTGGTGAGTTTCACTGGTTCAGGAACTTCAGCTGCTTCTGTGCTTCATGATGATTCACAGGATGTTTGCAGAACTGCTGCAGAACTGATCATAGTTTTGCACATTTGGTAAATTAATTTTCTTCGACAGAAGTTGCGTCGCCTGATGCTTGAACATATTTCGTATTTATTTAGTTACATCACATCCTTTTAAAGCCCAAAACAATGGAACAATAGCTTAAGACAAGTGTTTAAATGCCTTAAGTCTCAATAATCTTTGGACTATGAAAGAGCTTCATTTAAATGATTTCCTGCCTCTTTCTGTTTTTCTCAGAGGAGGAAAAGGCCAAGCTGCACCCCCAGTACCACCTGAAGACCACCAACCTGGAGACCAGGGAGACGTTAGCTGAGCTGTACAAAGACTACAAGGGCGACAAGCTGCTGGCGTCCACCATGTTGGTGCCCGTGCCCAAGAAGACGGACAAGTTAAACGCTGTAAGGAAAAACATTATGATGCTCACTTTATTTAAAACTGAAACCTGTGGAGGGAACATGAGGAATGAGCAAGAAACTCTGAGTTAAAATATCAAACATAAGCAGAAAAACAGATTCACATCTTGGTGAAGTAAGTAAATCACCTGATGGTTGTGGGTTCACATCCTGTGTCTGTGTGCGACAGACAGGAAGCCAGAGCTGACCACATGGGATTCAGTTTCACACATCTAAAGTAACAATGAATTGAATTCTGTAATTCACTTTCACTTTCAGTAAATTAGAGGTAGGTGAAAGATCTGAAGGTCTTCAAACTGGTTGTTAAAAGGTTCCCAGGTAAAACCAGCACTGGAACCTGCAGTAGAACCAGCAGTAGAACAACCAGTAGAACCAGCAGTAGAACCACCAGTAGAACCAGCAGTAGAACAACCAGTAGAACCACCAGTAGAACCACCAGTAGAACCACCAGTAGAACCAGTCCAGCACAAGGTCTCAGTTCACTTTGGTGGAAACCAGGTCCAGTTTTATCAGTTGTTGATTCATAAGAAATCATTTTTCCAGTTTCAGCTCTTAGGAGATTAAAAAAATATAAAAGTAATTTTCTCATGAATAATTTATTAAAAGCATTAAAATAGATTTATCAGTTCTACAGTAAATCCAGTGAAGAAGTGTAACTTTCACTTCGTCCACCAGGAGGAGCCAAACACACATTAATAGATGAACTGCACTGACGACAACAAGACAAAACAACAACATCGAGAAACAGAACAAAGGATGTTTCAGTGTTGTGAGGATTGTAGATAATATTTAACATGTGCATTCAATGAATTACAGAAAATGTCCGTATTCACAAAGATATTTAGAAAACAGGTTAAAATCTAAAATATTAGACATAATTAAACCTTTGAGTTTGGAATGTAATTGGTAGAAAAGGATTAACTTTGAAACACGGTCTGGATTCTTTGTGTTACCTGGTGTAAACTTCTGGCCTCAGTGGTTCCTGGTTGAATTAAAGGGAAAGCAATAATTCAGATGCTGAACAAAGAAGGTCGTCCGTGGTCACGCTGCCTCGGAGACGTATCCTTGAATAACCGGGTGGTGGTGGCGGCAGTGGAGGAGGAAGAGGAGGAGGAAGAGGAGGAGGAGGAATCCTGATTCACTTTGAGAGACAACATCTCTGCTTTTATCAGCTGCTGCTGCAAGTCTGGTTTCAGACCTGGAGAGCATCTGAGTTCATGTAGAAGATTCATGTTCATTAAAATACAAAATATGAGTAAGTAGATTTAATTACCGTGAAAATTTGTAAAGCAAACGTGAATTACTCTCATTGGAGGTTTTAAAAAATGTATACTACAACCTTTTTGGTGCGTGAGCTTCCTCGCTTTGCAAATTTACATCATTATTTATATTTGGGAAAGCAAAGAAGGAAATGAAATGACATTTTTTGGTGAGATTTTCATTTGAAGTCAAAGGGAAAAACCAAATGTCTGTGAATTCACAAAGCTTTAAGTTTGTCTTGTTTACTGGTTTTCACTTTTGGAAAATAAGGAGTGAAACATCATCATTAGTGTAAAGGTCTTTCACACCAAATCTGAATTCTTCCTCCAAAACTGTCGCACATTTAAAAATGATTTCAACCTCAAGTTGCTTCAATCACGTTTGACATGAGACACATAAGAAATTAATCCCATTTTTCAAAACAGATAGATTTAGCTGTGTTTTTCTGTCTAAGTTGTTCCACAGAGTTGTTTGATCTGGTGTCAGAGCTGGTTTGACTCAAACTGGATCACTGATGATTAAGTCATTGTAGTAAAGTAATTATTTTACATTAAACTTGAGAAGCAGCAGAGCTTCCCCTGGCTTGCTCTCAGTTCAGTGGAGGTGACGCTCAGACAGACTCTGAGGGAACCGGGGATGTAGGTCAGACGGAGCAACCAAGGTGAAGTCTGTGCTTTCATGCGTCTTCACAAGAACTAGAGCAGAAGAATTCTAAGCCAGGACTGTAGAATAGACGTGAGCTTTTAAAATCCATTTTCACTTCCCAGCTTTCATCTTCTCTCAGCTCTTATTCTCTTAGACCTAAATAACTGCTCCGGTCTCCCGGCTGGGTTTTGTGGTATTTTTAGGGTGAACATCACTATTCAGCAAATGTATTCTACTAGAATTTAAGCTCAAACAAATCTTAAAGCATCTTAAGTGCCTCGAATCATGAGATGGCAGCGATTTCTCCACGACATTATCTTGAATTTTCCCTGCAGCCCCCGAGTGAGATGTCTGTAAAACGCTGTGAGTTCATGTGAGGAAGAAGCAGAAAGATTCACAGCGAGCGAGCGAACGTGTCGATGACGTTTCTAACACGAGACACACCAGGGCTTTCAAAACTTCACCTTTAATACTTGTTATTGTTCTTTATTCACAAGTAGGTGCACGTCTGAAAGGAACATTTCTGATTTGAAAATGAAAAATGTGCACATATGACAAAGTGAACCCTAAAACAACTAAACTGTTGTAAAGAGCTTGTTTTTATTAGTCAAAAGGGAAAATATGAAGTTGTTACCTCGAACCAATTTGTATTTATCAAGGGATCAAACCCACTTCTCTCAGGTTCGGGTGTTTGTTTTTTGTTTACAAGGCCACGTGCCATAATAAATCTTTCATAAATCAAAAAATATACAAGGTCTCTGCTGTTCAGAGCCGTTTTCATTCTGTTATATTTTTAGAAAGAAGAAACTAAAAGCAACCCATTCATTGGCCTTTGAAGTTAACCAACATCATAAATGAATTCATTAACAGCAGACGTAGTGTTTTCGAAGGTGAGAAAACATTCATATTTCAAACTGTAACTTTCTCTCTCTCCTCCCTCAGGCTCATTACTCCACAGGCACAGTGTCGGCCTCCTTCACGTCCACGGCCATGACTCCGGCAACTATACACGTCGCAGGCGAGTGAACGTGTCCTCAGATTCCCAACAGAAAGAAACATTTAGTTCAACACGTTCATCTTTATTAATCCAGCGGAGTCGGGACGGTCACGCTCGTGCAGCTTTGTGCGACTGTGTTTCCTCTTCCTGTCGGACTCTGAGCTGCTTAATGGGAAAGATTCACTGTAACACAACTGTGTGTAGTAGATTCACTACACTTCAGAAGAAGATGATGGGTTTTACATTCAGTGACCTCATTCAAGGTTTTAGAAAGACAATCGTGTGGACATGCATTGTCTCTACATTGTATAGACAATGCATGTATATATAATATCCATATATTCAGTTCCAGAGTCTGGGACAGAAAACTTTGTTCCCTCCAAGTTGGAAGAATCTAGAAATTAGTACATAAAGCATTAAGTACTCAAAAGGCACTTCTGGCAAGAATGAGTGTTATAATATGGGAAATATATTTAAGTGTGTATTTACAGACGTCAGTATTCATGATTTAAAATCAACAATTACTATATATTATATCACCTCAATATTTACAGCTATGTTCCACTTCAGATTGTCCAAAAAATTTCCTTGTTCTTTCATTCTCATATTCATACAGACGACATTGGTCTTCAAATATATAACAGGCTATCTACATTTAATTGTAAAATACAATATTATAAAGTTAGAGGGGAAAGCAGCATTGAAGTACAAATAAAGCAAAATAAATTTGAAGAATAGAATTGTCCAAAATGTCTCAGTGAGCTGAAGTATTAAGATTCACTTCACTGGGACTTCAATGATTAAGAGGTGTGTCCCAATACTTACATCCATATGGTTTGTGTGTTTGTATAGTAAAGACAGGATTTATATTTTAGTTACTGATTTATTTATGTCTCTGAATCTGTATTTTTAGTTTTTACTTTTGGTAAAAAAGTGATTTGGATAAATAATGTTCATGAGAGAATAATTTCTGTGTGAATCTAAATCACCGTCACACTGACGAAGCTCTGAGTGTTTTCAAAGGTCAGAGACTTTAACCTTCAGCAACATGAGGCTCACAAACAATCAATGTCTCAGTCTCAAAAGGTTGTTCATTAATAAGTCACAAGAACTGAAATCATATTTTCCGGTTGCAGAGGCCATCGCTGACGACACGGTGCGTTACGGCTACGTGAAGAAGAAGGGCTACGTCCGCCTCCACACCAACAAGGGGGACGTGAACGTGGAGCTGCACTGTGATAAGGTAACAACACACACACACACACACACACACACACACACACACACACACACACACACACACACACACACACACACACACACAAACTCACATTCTGACTCGGCTGATATTTAATGAAGGCGTCTTGTGATGTTGCTGTGACGGAGGCGTGGCCTCAGCTCCAGCTCGACGCCTCCAAACGCTTCAATCCACTCTTTAACAGAGTCTGTCCTCCAGCCGGCCGAGTTTCACCTCCTGGCAAAGACGTGTTTGGCGAGTTCCTCCTTTTTAAGGTTGTTCGTCGGCTCCTGAGAGACGGGACGCGTTCCAGGAATGTGTTTCTGCCCCGGTAACCAGGCGTCTGGGGAGCTGGGTTCTCATTGGCTCCTGAGCCGTCCAATCAGAATAATGATCGGATGGAGGCAGCGGTTTGACGAGCTGCCCTCAGTGCTCCTACTCCTCCTTCTCCTCCTCCTCCTCCTCCTCCTCCTCCTCCTCCTCCTCCTCCTCCTCCTCCTCCTCCTCCTCCTCCTCCTCCTCCTCCTCCTCCTCCTCCTCCTCCTCCTCCTTCTCAGCACCTTCCTCCTCCTCCTCCATCTCCTCCTCAGCACCCTCCTCCTCCTCCTCCTCCTCAGCACCTTCCTCCTCTTCCTCCTCCTCCTCCCACTCCTCCTCCTCACCTTCCTCCTCCTCCTTCTCCTCCTCCTCCTCTTCCTCCTCCTCCTCCTCAGCACCTTCCTCCTCAGCACCTTCCTCCTCCTCAATACCTTCCTCCTCCTCCTCCTCCTCCTCCTCCTCAATACCTTCCTCCTTCTCCTCCTCCTCCTCCTCCTCCTCCTCCTCCTCCTCCTCCTCAGCACCTTCCTCCTCCTCCTCCTCCTCAGCACCTTCCTCCTCCTCCTCCTCAGCACCTTCCTCCTCGCACTCCTCCTCCGCCTCCTCCTGCTCCTCACCTTCCTCCTCCTCAACTTCTTCCTCCTCCTCCTCACCCTCCTCTTCCTCCTCCTCCTCCTCCTCACCTTCCTCCTCCTCCTCCTCAGCACCTTCCTCCTCCTCCTCAGCACCTTCCTCCTCCTCAATACCTTCCTCCTTCCACTCCTCCTCCTCTTCCTCCTCCTCCTCCTCTTCCTCCTCTTCCTCCTTCCACTCCTCCTCCTCCTCCTCCTCCTCCTCCTCCTCCTCCTCCTCCTCCTCCTCCTCCTCCTCCTCCTCCTCCTCCTCCTCCTCCTCCTCCTCCTCCTCAGCACCTTCCTCCTCCCACTCCTCCTCCTCCTCCTCCTCCTCCTCCTCCTCCTCAGCACCTTCCTCCTCCTCCTCAGCACCTTCCTCCTCCCACTCCTCCTCCTCACCCTCCTCCTCCTCCTCCTCCTCCTCCTCCCCAGTGGTTCTCACACAGCAGCTCTATTCCTGGCCTGCTGTTTATGAATTAATGAGCGCTGCCTCACTGTCACATGCACTCTCAGTCCGTAGCCCCACCCCCCCCCCCCACCCCCCCTCCTCCCAGGTTGTGTATTTTATTCCAACACTGTGGAAGTGGTTCAGATCTAAGTTGTTGTTTTCATTATGTTTAACAACTGAAAAGGAGGTTTTTAAAAATTTTTGGGTAATTTCTCAAGAACTAAGTCAAACGAGATCTTGAATTGGTGAAACTTGTTGCAGATCCAGATGATCCAGATGATCCAGATGCATCTGACCTCATATGTAACTTCTTGACCTTCACCGCATCCTTCTCTTTAACTTTCAGTGATGTGCATAGGTTGCTGGGGATCTAAACACATGCACACAATCTTGGCACAGAATACATTTTTTATTTTCTCAGACTAATGGAATTATTTTAATGGCTTTTATGTCCCTCATCCCCCCCGGGTGATACTTGTAGAGGAGAAGAGCTCGTAAGTTAATGTGAATTAACATTTCTTAAGCCTGAGTCAGCAAATTCTGTTTCCCTGCTGACATCACTGATTGCTGACAGCTTGAGGAAGCCAGGCTTGTTTTTATGTGGATTGCATTCGAAACATTCCCGGGATGAAAACTCTCTCAGAGAAACGGAGACACAAACACAGGAGTGGTGGACACGCTAAATTAATCACTAATACGACGCCTGCATGTCACAGATAAAGAGATAAAAGTTTCTGCATACAGATCAGAAGCATTTAGATGAAAGAAAAGAAAAGGTTTGAATTTCCTGAAATGTTATTAATGCAAACTTGTTATCTGTTCTAAGGAGACCGTTTCTCATGAGATTAGAGTTTGAGGCGTTCTGTTCCATTCCAGAAATTCTATTTAATGACTAAAATTGGTTTAAAACAAATCCCTGTTTTTAGTTTCTTCCTTCTTTTTGTGGAGGGGTTTAAAACAATAAGCCTCTTTGTACCGGAGTGCTCTGAAAAACCAGGATTTACCATGAAGGGTAAAGGAAGCAGCGAGTCGAGCCTCAGCTGCAGAATTGAGACGTAGGAGGAAATAAGACCAGCGGAGCTTAAAGGAACTCGTCACACAACGAAAGGCCGATGAATAAAAAACAGGTTTTATGAAGTTTCTTGGAAACCACCAACCACTGCTGCCGGGGGGGTAAAGTTAAGTTTCTCTCCCACACACAGACGTGTTCCTCGAGGCCATTCACAGACACAGGTCGACCCTCCAGCAAGAGGAAGAATCCAGATATGTTTCCTTTAAATACACCAACACAACATCTTTGTAACTGTGTAGAATACCTGGGTTCTATCTACAGAGCTCACCAGCGTGGTTCCCATTCACAAAATCTGAAATGGAGATTTTCATTATCAGCCATAATATTTTAACCATCCGAGGTAGACTTGCTACGAAATTGTGAAACGATGTTAGGTGCTCCTGAAGAAATGACAAGTCTGTACGATATCAACCTTGGTTAAAGGAAAACTACACTACCCACAATCCTCAGGTGTAATAGTGGCATCACTGTAAGAAGGGAAATTATATCCAGAACTGCAAAAATCATGTCAGTTTTTTTAATCGAATGATTCAGCGTTGCATTACGTTTACCACAGAGCAGCCACTCCCTATGGTTTATGGGACGTAGATAATATCTGTTCTGATATCTATGGTATAATATCTGGAGGTTGATATGTAAAGTCATGTCCCGAACCTCCGCCAAGACCAGACAGTTCCTTCAACTCAATCAAGCTGCACCAAATATCGGGACTCATGAATAATTCTCTGAGAAATATATGAAAATATTAAAAAAAGTCTCTCACAATGTTAAGAAAGCTGAATAAGAAACCCCTTGATCCGTCCCCTGAGCTGGATCTGCACTAACATGTAATGGTTACAGATAATCTCTAAACTTATAGAGCAGCTGATATTATCGACTGTGGAGAAACCTTCCACGACCCCAGTTACTGAGAAGCTGAACTATGTCAGTTGATGATACAGTTGTTTAAATGTCTGTTGATCTAATAATCGTGTCTCTCTCTGTCCTCCAGGTTCCCAAAGCTGGAGAGAACTTTGTCCGTCTGTGTAAGAAAGGATACTACGATGGCACGGTCTTCCACAGGTCCATCAGGAACTTCATGGTGAGGACTTGAACTCGACCTTAATGCTTTTCTGCTTCTCTCTCGTCGGGATGTTTGCTTTCCTCTGCACCAACAGAGGGGAGTTTGAACTGGTTATATCAACAAAAACAGGAATACTGAGAATTTCAATACAGAGAGGGAGATGTAATAAAAGCACGAGTGACAGTTTCCAGAGAAAAAAGATTTTATCAGAGCAATGCAAATGGGTTGGGATTTGTGACGTCTCATAACTGGAAATGTTGAAGAAAAATGTTGTTAAACAAATGTTGGTTAGTTAATGATCATCCAAAAGTTCACACCCACCATCACTATCTATTTTTAAATCTGTATTGTTTCTCCTCTTCCATTACTGAGATGTTTTATATGAATGTTGGAGAATAAGGTTTAGATTATTTTATAATACCCACCTACCCATGAATTACTAACCAGGGTGTCATTCACCTCGTCTGTTGTTGAGATAATTACACATGTGAGTGTGTATCACTTCAGAGACGAGTAAACACACAAACTCTTTGTTCTTGACCCGACTCTGAATGTGAAACCACAGATCTCTGATGTCAGCTCCATAATGAAAGTGGCTCAGAGTGGACATCTGCTCTCAAAAGGACTCTCTTTCCATTCTATCCCCTGGTTTTCATACGCAGCGATTTGCAAGCTTTGAATTGTGTATCCCTCATTACTGGTCGTGGCCTCGGAGGGAATATTGTCATGACAACAAACACTTGAAGTGCAGTGTGTTAATGGGATCAGGAACGTGGCTCCTGCTTCCTTCTTCAAAGCCGTTTATCTCGACCATGTAGGTGAACTGAACATCCAAGATAGATTCAAGATTCAAGATTTTTTATTATCAAATGCACAACAATAACATGAAGCAGTCACAGGCAATGAAATGCTTGAGTCACAGGCTCTCTTCTAGCAATGCTCAATAATTACAACCAAAAAAATTAAATAGAAATAGTATAAAATAGAATATAATAGAATATCAAAAATTAAAAATAGAAAATAAAATGTATATATCTTAATATATATATATATACAGCTCAAGAGAACAATAGAACAACAATAGTTAACTTGTGTGCAGTAGTGCAAATATTCAAATATGCCAGGGTGCTGGTTTGGTGGAGTTATTGCCGTTCAGAGGAGTTTAAAAGTCTTATGGCCGGGGGGATGAAACTGTCAAGAACGTAGCAATAAAGCTGAATAAAGAGCAAACAATGGGGAAAACATTAGAAACACAATCAGCTCCTGCTTCCTCTACTGTTGGCAGAAGTGATTTTGCCCGGCCCGGGGTCACAGCGTCCACACACACACACATGGCAGGAACCCACTCGCCACCAGTCGCTCCGCAGCACCTCCGGTGGTCAGAACCTGCAGCTTTTCGGAGAAGTCGCTCTTGATTAACAATGAACAATGGAGGCCAGTATCCTGCCAGGCTTTGACGTCTGTTCCTAATGATTCCAAGGAACCCGACTCCAGTTTGGCTGTTTGACAAAAGGAAATCTAACGTTACAAGTTAAACCCTCATTCGACCACTTAACAGAAATTGAACATTTTCCCTGTAATAGGTAAAAGGAACAAAGTGCGTATTCAGCTTTGGATGTGCATCACACGTAACCGAGTTTGTTTTTTGTTTCCAGATCCAAGGAGGAGACCCAACTGGAACCGGTACAGGTGAGAACCAGAACCAGCACTCACTCCACATGTTCACTTGCATAACAAGCTCCCTGTTGAATTATTAATAGTTCCCTTTTGGAAGCTTTGCGTAAAAACCCGCTGGCAACTTAACGTGTAAGTCAAGAGTGTTACTAAATATACTCTGCAGAGGCACATGGGGGTTCAGAAGAAACACACACACACAGAGAGAGAGTGATTATTTGGAGGGAAAGGGGCTGGGTGTAGGGTACAGAAAGGGGGGGGGGGTTGTTAAACAACCAAACAACCAGCGTTCGGTGTCGTTCTCCTGTTTTTTAAAGTGCGTTTCAAAGGCAGCTCCGTGTAATTGACTGCAAGGCCTCGTCCAGTTCATTTCCTGCCTTCACAGAGAGCGCTTTGTGTCGGTGGGCGTCTCTGAACGCTACACAAAATACACACACACACTGACAGATTTATGAAGGTGTAGAATATTTGGCTTGGGTGAAACTCTCGTCATCACCTGGAGCGAACAACGTGTTCACTGAAAACCATGAACAGACTTTGTGATGTGTTTTTAAAGACGACTTCTCCTCGTGCAGAACCAACACGGTGCTTTCACTTTAACTTTAATGACGACTTGCTGCAGAGGAAGTGATTCTAAGGAAACGTCTCCATGAATTGAGGCCATGCAAGAAAATCCCACCTAAAAATGTGAGCTCATTGTGAGTGAATCCTTGTGTTTCATTGTCTCCATGTAAATTGAGCAGAGACACTTCCTGGAAGCTGCTCACTGAGGCGTTCCAGCTCCAGTTCAGATAAGCCTCATTTATCTTAAACCCTCCTGAAGGAGCAGCTTCGGAGGAGGAGATGTTTTAAACATCCTCTTGTAAATGAGAACCCGGACTCACACTCAGCTCTCGTGTTGTGCAGCGGTCAGATAATGTGCTCGTTAGTCGAGATGCCTCGTGGCTCTCGGACGGAGACGTCCTCTTCTGTTTTCCTACGCTCTTTGAATCACTTGAAATAACAACAGAGCGACTGCAGCTTCACAGACTGTCGGTGGTGAGGAGTGACAAACTCCTCCCTCTTCTCTTTGTTCACGATCCAGACGTACGGAGGTAAAATGTCAACAAGTTGATGAATTATGCAGAAATGTCACCGGGGGGATGTTGATGGCTGCACAACACCTCAGACGAGCTGATTGGCTGGTGGTACACGCTTACACACCTCCAACCAATCACACACACACAGCACACACTCATAGTTCTATACACACACACACACACACACGGTTTCATGCACGTACACCAGCTGGCAGGACACAAACTGAAACACACCTCCGGGCGACAGATCCTCTTCCCCATCGTGAGCCAATAAGCTCCCGCCGTGCGTGTTCCTGTAAACTCCTCCTGATGAATCTCCATGATGAAGTCGGTCTGAATAAAGATTCTCAGCTCTCATCCTGATGAATCTCTATGATGAAGTCGGTCTGAATAAAGATTCTCAGCTGAAGCCTCTGGACGTGGATCCATGTTCAAGGGCAAACCGGCCTTTAGCTCCCCGTGAAATCACACTGGAATGCTGCATTCATTTGAATGAGCGAGTGTTGTGTGTTGTTTTCATACAAACTAAGAGGATTATGACACTGAAACACACACTTTAATCAGATCTACACACCAACGTCTCCACATTAAACTCCAGATGGTTCAGTTAAACGACAGATTAACACTGAACTAACTGTCCGTGAACTGAAGGAAAAGCACTCGATGGTTTCCTTTAATAACCTGTTGGACTTGTTGTATTCGTCCAAACAAACTTTCTTTTCCTTATCCAGGACATTTAATTCATACTTTAAGATGTCCCTGTGTAATTATTGGCAGACACAAACTTGCTTAATCATTTACATGTTCTTCCTGAGACTTTTGCAACATGAGGTTTTGACTTGTTGTATCTGGATGATAAAATAAAGATGGACGACATGGCAGCTCCTCAAAACTTATGTTTCTAATACGTTTGGTTTGAATTGGTTGAAACAGAAGCGTCATCATGATTGACAGCTGAGTTTGACTCTGATTGGTCGAGTGTGTGTTTCAGCAGGAACTTGTTACCTCCGCTCAATCAAAGTGTGAATCTGGGATTTGTTTTGGCTTCATTTCTGGAGAGTGGGAGAAAGTGGAGATGTCTCATCTGTCTTTATTCCCAGTCTGCGTATCAGCCTGAGAAATGGATTCACTTTTATACTGTCGAGTGTGCATCATCGTGAAGTGTCAGGTGGTTCAGTGACTCCTATCTCCGCTCTGTCTGCTGAAGTAATCTGTTCCACTTCAAGAGGAAACCACGGATAGAAACGCCTGAACTCCAGTGAACTGGGATTCTGACTCTGACAACACGTCTCCTGTGAGGAAGGATTCATCGTCTGAATAAATATTTGAGTTTTACCAAATGTGCCACAGTCCCTGATGGGAGGGGAGAGATGAATATGTGTTACTGCTTCTGAGGACTCTGTGGTGTCCCTGTAACTTCACTACCAGTCAGATGAAACCTTGTCTTGTCTCCTTGTCTCCTTCCTTCCTCCCTCATCCCTCTCTCCTTATCAGGTGGAGAATCCGCTTGGGGAAAACCTTTCAAGGATGAGTTCCGGCCCAACCTGTCCCACACCGGCCGCGGCATCCTCAGCATGGCCAACTCGGGTCCGGACACCAACAAGTCCCAGTTGTAAGAGACGCTCTTTAGAAAAGTGATTCTTCATAAACGTTGAACAGTCGCTGTGTCCTAGAAACTCTGTCTTTTCTTTCTATCTCGTCCTCGGTTTGATTTCTTTGTTGACGTCCCACAGCTGAGTCGGACGAGAACCGTGAGATGTTGTCGGAATGCGGGAAACTTTTTATTGTAGAATGGGATTTATCGTCCCCATATATTATTTAAAATCATCATTTCACCACAGTCAAGTCAATTTGAATAAATCTTCTCCACGAAGAAAAAGTTATGTAAGAAAAAAGGATTTTTACCAACTTAAAAACTAAAAAATTTCTTTAGAAATCTTCTCTTTGCTTTTTAATGTAAAACGGTTTTCATAGTTTAAAATCTTTGAAAGCACTACATTAATAAACAATAACAAATTACTTTATTGCCTCATATAAGTACTTTGTAATGTGTAACAGACAAGAACCTTATAAAACGGTGAACCAATAAGGAGGGTTTACGTCAAGTTGTACCTTTTTTAATAGAATATTTAAAAATATATACGCAGCTAAAGGTTTTTCAAAATGGTGGCTGAAACAAAACGCCGAACTACTCAACCAATCGAGGCTCTTCTTCTTCAGACATCATCTTTTTAAGTGCTCTAAATATATGTCGGATTTATACTAACGTTGCTTATTGTTCTGTTTCCTTTTCTCTCAGCTTCATCACATTCCGGTCGTGCAACTACCTCGACAGGAAGCACACCATATTTGGAAGGTAAACGTTTTATATTATTATTGTTGTTGTGAGTGATTTAGCAGCAGATGTTTGAATGAGATCATCCTGAGACGCTTGTTAAATCTTCTCCTCTCTCTCTCTCTCTCTCTCTCTCTCTCTCGCTCTCTCGCTCTCTCGCTCGCTCTCTCTCTCTCTCTCTCTCTCTCTCTCTCTTTACAGTGTAGATTCTACACCTTCCTATAGAGCTGCACACTGTAGAGCTATGTGTCTACAGGCTGTTATTTCAATGTGTCAGATAAACCTGCTGATTAACAAGCAATTAGGAAACACACATTAAGTGGGAGGAGCCTTGAAAGAGGCAGATGGCCAATATTACAAAATTTGATCAGGACACGACTTGTAATAAATACAAATTAAGAACTTTCTATATCGTAGCAAAGACACACGAAGTATAACTTTTGTTCTAACTAGATTTGTGCATAAATACAATTTTGCTTGGTGTGTGTGTGCAATCACAATTTGGAGGGGGGCTTTTGTCTCTCTCTCTCTCTCTCTCTCTCTCTCTCTCTCTCTCTCTCTCTCTCTCTCTCTCTCTCTCTCTCTCTCTCTCTCTCTCTCTCTCTCTCTCTCTCTCTCTCTCTCTCTCTCTCTCTCTCTCTCTCTCTCTCTCTCTCTCTCTCTCTCTCTCTCGCTCTTTCTCTCTGAGCAGGATCTTTAATGCTTTTCTTTTTGCAGATGTCTAAAAATATTCAGGCGGCTTTTAGCTGATTCTTCTCATGGTCGACGCACTTCAAGCTTCTGAGCGAGTTCAGCTTCTCGTGCATCCAGACTGTGGTTTGCTATCAGGACCAGGCGTGTGTTGTTTTCACTCCTGTCCATTGATTGGTTGGTTTGTGTGTAACCACGATTGTACAGAATCTACTGCACAGTTTACCACAAACAATCTGGTGTCGGTCCTGGCAGAACACTTTCAGTTTTGGTGCCTGTAAGGGAGAAGGGTCCCGGTAGAGTTGAGGTGTTTTCCTACATTTCCTGTTGTTCTTGTCTTGTGTTAATGCTCCATGTGTGAGTCCTCCTCAAACACAATATACTTTATTGTTTGTGTGCTGGACAAGGAGTTTGCAGTTTAAAGAGCAGAGTGAAGTGCTTGGTACCTCTGTGTTTGACCCACTATATATTTTCAGTTGTTTGTTTTCTCTGCGGTTTTTATATCTTAGATTTGTAAGCAGTGACATTGCAAAAGAACCCATATCCATATTTTTTGTTTTGGTAATTTTAAGGTAGATTTTTCCTCTGTTTCTATGTTTGTTTCTCAGCCGACATCTTTACTATTTTAGTTCACTCACAGTTTTCATCATTTCTTTTTTTCGGGGGTCGCAGCAGGAAGTGGTTTCCAGTGAAGAAGCTTTAAATACCCAGTGTGTCCTACCTGCTCAGAAACAAACCTCAGACACAGTCAGAGCAGCTGGAGACAGATGTTTACCTCAGGGGTTGGTGGAGACCTAACCCGAGTTAAAAGAGGTTGAATATTGGACTTGAGGTGATTTCAGGCAGCGGGTGGCTGCTGCTGTGGGAACCATCCATCCAGAGTGAAGTCCCCACAGGAGATATTTGTTTTCTTGTGGGAACAAAATATAAACTGGTTTGCACATGAGCCTCTGAAACTGAGAGATCTCTGCTGAGCAACTTCTGTTTTCACCTTCGAATGTCACACAATCAAATTCTTGCAGCTCTGACACATCTGCTGCACATGAAGCAATTAGTTCCCACACGGTCGTTATCCTGTGGGAACAAGTTGTTATCTTGTGCATCGGGACTTTAGGGACGAGTATAACACAACGTGAATTTGTTTTCTCAGACTTCATAATGATCTGCTTCCTGTCAGTTACTCTGAAAGTCACTGGGTTCTGTGGTTTGTATCACAGGTTGCTCAAGGGTTGTTTGTTATAGATTAATACACATTTGTTGCTTTTATGAGTTTTTCCATCTGGAGGTTGTGCGACTCAAATCAAACTGTGGTTCCTCTGGTCAGTGGAACCACTGTTTGTTTCCCTGAGTCTCTTCCTTCTCCGATCTGCAGTTTGGTGTCATGGCAGCTTGTAGAGCTTCAGTCTGAACGTCCTCGTGTTTCATCTTCTCACCTTTCACCTGCAGCAGCACACACACATCATCGCACAACTTCAAACACACAACCAGTGAGTGTGAGCAGGAAGTCAGGCTTAACCCCCCCCTCCCTCCCTCCTCCAGTGGAAGGTTGCCTGCAGTTCAGCGGCTCTGTAGTGGAGATGGATTTAGTGTCTGGCTAAAGGGCGATGTCACATCTTTATAAAGGTTATGTCATTTTGAACGGGGGGGGGGTGCATTAATTTCAGTGAGCTTCCCGTCTGTGGATCAGTTTTCTAGATTCATTAACGAGCCAATGTTAAAATGGAGCAGGTAGCGTTAGCTTCTTATTTAACGTCGACTCTGACGTTTCCGTTTTCGGGTTAAATTGTGCGTCGGTAGATTAGATCAGCTGGAGCTAATTAAAGGTGAAACTCCAGTGAAACTTCAGCCTGATGGTTCACAAGCTCCTCCCACCCGGCCGCCGCCGAGTCGCCTCAGAACCACACATCAGAGTGTGACATCAGAGTGTGACATCACCTTCTGCAGCTGGTAGTAACGATCAGCTGATGAGTCTGAGCTCGTCAGGAAGCTGGTGGGTTCAGTAATTAATCAATTAACATTAATATCAATATCACCTGTTGCTCGTTTCCAGGGTCGTGACCTCAGGTGCTGAAGTGAATCAGATTATTAACTGAAATAATCCTGAAGAATCTTGATTAACCAGCATTTAAAAACCGCTGAGTTTGTGATTTACAGAAGTTCAAGCTTCTTACTGAGATTCCATCAGGATCTGAACGGATTCAGACTGGATCAGAGTGGATTTGATTCTGGATTTGGTTTCAGTGAAATATATTCAAACCCTAAATCTGGTTCTGCCCTTGTTTGATCTGTGTGTGTGTGTGTGTGTGTGTGTGGGGAGGGGGACCTGGGTCTCTGTTGTGCTCACCTCTGTGTGTAGAACTTGACGCATGTTGTGTTGTGTGTTTGCAGGGTGGTGGGGGGGTTCGAGGCCCTCACAGCCATGGAGAACGTGGAGAGCGATCCCAAATCAGACAAACCAAAGGTAGGAGTCTGTGATGTTTACATGAGGAACGTGAACCGGAGCCGAGAGGACACGTCTCCGTCTCAGGGACGGGACTCTTCTCTTCTATTCACTCGTCCTCTCAGCTCTTCAGCTTCCACATGTCTCTCTCTCTCTCTCTCTCTGTCTTCCAGTCGGAGATCAAGCTCATCAGTGCCACGGTGTTCGTGGACCCGTACGAAGAAGCCGATGCTCAGGTTAGTGTCTCTTCACATGAACACTTCTGAATTAATGATGGAATTCATCCACATGCAGAGAAGAAGCATCATCTGCTGTGTGTGTGTGTGTGTGTGTGTGTGTGTGTATGTGTGTGTGTGTCAGTGAGTTTGAGCAGTGACAGAAATCATCCATTACATTCATGAGGATGTTGTTGTTGTTATTAGAATTTGTTTGCTAGTTAGCAGTATTGTGCAAAAACTTCTGAATTGATTTACATAAAATTATGTTGGCGGGGAGGACATGACCCAAAGAAGAACCCGTTTCATTTTGGTCCCGATCCGAATAAATGAGCAGATCCAGATTATTATTATTGTATATTGTTCACTACATTTGCAGTTTCCCACAGAATTAATCAAATCTATGTTATAACAGTGGATCACGTGCTGAAGGGAAAGTTGCTCTGATGCTCGACAGGTTCACAGACTGAAGAGCAGAAGACAAGCTCCTCAGTGAGAACTGTATTAATAACACGTGAGGGAACGTGAACTATGAGGTCTTCTTCTTTAGTGTTGCTGTGAATCGTTATCAGAGAATCAGTGAAAGAGTTTTCCTCCGTTGTCCTATGAACACCGGGGTCTTAATGTCCCACCTGGACATTGAAAGAGTGGACACGGTTTTAACAGCTGCTCAGAGTGAAGTCGCGTGTCCTCTGACATGCCTCTGACATGCGTGTCCTCTGACATGCGTGTCCTCTGTCATGCGTGTCCTCTGACATGCGTGTCCTCTGTCATGCGTGTCCTCTGTCATGCGTGTCCTCTGTCATGCGTGTCCTCTGACGTCTGTGTCCTCTGACATGCGTGTCCTCTGACGTCTGTGTCCTCTGTCATGCGTGTCCTCTGTCATGCGTGTCCTCTGTCATGTGTGTCCTCTGTCATGCGTGTCCTCTGACGTCTGTGTCCTCTGTCATGCGTGTCCTCTGTCATGCGTGTCCTCTGACTCCTCTGTGTCCTTCAGATCGCAGCAGAACGAGAGCAGGAGGTGCAGAGGCAGGAGGACGAGAAGGAGCAGGCCAGCGTCTCCCTGAAGAGGAGACAGGAGCGTCTGGGGCCTAAGACCTTCAAAGAGGGTGTGGGGAAATACATCAACCCTTCCAAAGTGTAAGAACGCACACACACACGCACACAGACACACACACACACGCTCTAACTCATTTACTATTCAAAGAACCTGTCCTCTGCTGCAGTAGAGACTCCTGTTAATGTTGCTGTGACGTCCACGTGTTTGTATAAAAGCTTCTGGAAGTTTAAAGATCATCGACTTGAAGTCAGAAGTTTCTTTGCTCCTCACCTGAACAAAGTGTTTTCTCTCAGTGAGACGTTGGATAAACGTGAAGGAAACAGATGATTAAACATTATACTGATGCAGAAGCAGCCCAGGCCTGATGTTCTGAATTTTCAATTATAGAGAAGATTACCTTTTATCCTCATGGGGATAATTCAGGGACATTTTTATGTGTTTTGGGTTTTTATAGGAGAGTTCATGTTTGTGTGGAACCATAAAGACATCGCTGCAACTTTAACATCAGACACAATAAAGAGATAAACACTTCACATCTCTGTTCTGTGGCTTTGCAGGGTTTTTATGGTGGTTTATGGATTTATGGTAGAAATAGTTTGTGTCGGAGAAGGTTTTATCTTCAGAATGAAATCCTCTGGTCCTGTTGCTGCTGTCACATCGTCTTTGTATTGAGAACTTTGAAGAGCTCGTCAGTATTAATGCTTTTGGCTCATTGAGACATTTCAGTTCTTAACAATGATCTCATAAGTTTTCAGGATGACAGAAATGACCTTTTAGCCTAAACACAAGGAAGTAGTTTTGTGTCTGAGCAGCAGTCGGTGGAGAAGCAGGAGTTAGTGACTGAAACCAGACGTATGAAGATTCCTCCTCTGGGAAACGTTCTACTTCGTCTTTGACCATCGCTTGTTGTAGCTTGTTCGTATCTGGGAGAGTTTTGGGCTCATTTCTGGATGTTGGGAGGAAATGGAAACATGTTGTTATCGTTATTTACAGTCTGTGTGTGGAAATATTGAATAAAACTTAATCATTCAGTCAATCCATCACCTCATAGTGACCGAATTTGGTCAAACTTGTATTTTACATAAGAAGCTGAGATTCTGGTGAACAACATATTTATCAAAGAACAGTTTAAATGTGAACATGAAGGTTATTGTTTTAAACGTGTGTTTGTAATGTTGTGTTCTCTTATTATATTATATGATATTATATAGTAAGCGTGTGTATATGTTGTGTTTCTCTCGTCCTGTGTCGATACTTCATATTTATTCCTCGTCCTCAGTGTGTTGATCTTCTGGTTCGGCTCTTTCAGAGTAAAACGTCCGGCAGCTGAAGATGAGAGCGGACCCTCCACCAGCGGAGCGTCCACCAGCAGAGCGACCATCAGGGGACCCTTACCCAGCAGAGTGTCCACCAGCGGGGGGGCCACCAGCGGACCCTCCACCAGCGGATCCTCCACCAGCGGACCCTCCACAGCCAAGAAGTCCAAAGGGAAGTCCAGTCTGGGAGACTTCAGCTCCTGGTAGCAGCGACACGTTCAGCTGCTCTGTATTTTTACTGGTTGAAGCTAAATATCGGCAGAATTAATCTCATTCACATCTACATTTGTATTATTGTTCATCATTTCTCAGTTTTGGTGTCTTGTGAAAGTTTCGATTAAAGTCACGTTTTTCAAAGATGGTGCGTTAACTTGTATTTTGTCACTTCCTGTGTGTTGTTTTAACTCTGTGTGTTTGTGCAGAAAGATTTCAACAGTTTTTAAGAGCAGACACGTCTCAGTAAGAATAAATTCATCTTATCACGATTCACCATCTGATCAATATTTGGGCTGAGACCATGTGATGGATCTGTGGTTGTGGGCAGATTAATCAACGTGGTGCAGGACGATCTGATTCCTTGATAAACACCAGAGGAGAGAGAGAGAGACTCGGGAGGTTTTACTCTCGGGTGAAGAACGACGCCGGCGCTCAGATCTGTTAAAGGATGAGAGTTCTTCAGCCGCTGCCTCTCAGAAAGCTGCAGGTAGAGAGTGAAGTCAAGGTGGCCGACGCATTAAAGATTCATCTGCAGCTCGGTCTCTTCATGTCCACAGAGGACGTCTGGTTCCTTCAGGACATTCAGATTCTCCTCATCCGGCAAAAACCCTGAAAAGTGTCTTCGCTGCTGGAAAGAGTGAAAAGAAAAGTTCAGAGTAGCTCTTCAAGTATTGGGTACATATTAAATATGAATGTGAGCCTTTAGGAATAAAGTTGTAACTTAATGAGAATCAAGTCGTAATATTATGAAATAAAGTTGTGACCTCAACAAGAATTAAGTTGCAATATTAACAAGATTAAGTTAAGTTATAATTTAACGAGCATTTAGAAGTAATATGAACAGAAGACTAAACAACAGTCCCAATATTACAAGAATGATGTAGTTATACTATGATAATAAAGTAGTATGAGAATGAAGTAGTGATATTACAAGATTAAACTCATAATTTAACAATTATAAAGTTGTAATTTGGTTTCCGACCCTCGAGTTTCATTAAGATCTAAAACATTTCAACATTTCAAACAAATATCGATTTCCAGCGGTATCATTCCCCGAGCGAATATGAAATCTTTCAGTCTGAGAGTCGAATCTGCAGCAGCTGGTTGTGAAGCAGAAGTTTAACTTCAGGTCTTCACTGCTCAGGAGGAACAGTGGAACCCCCCCGATCGCCCCCTGGTGTCACATTATCCATAATTCATCACCTTCCTGGTTAACGTCTCTAATGCTTTTTCCTCTTGGGTCTTATTTTTAAACCGTGCTCTCTGCAGCAGGTGTCCTGGTTTGAGTGTTTCCCCCCCGAGCTGTGTGAACTCCAGAGGTGAACGATGAAGACCCCAGAACCGGAGCTACACGATTCTCCTCTTCACACCCGAGTCCTGAGCACCAGCAGCGGTGACTCAGCAGTTTCTGTCCCGTCGGCTCTGAAGCAGAAGATGAATTCCAGTCGACACTGAAGTCGCTGATTCGATGAATAATTGAGTTCTGTGGTTCTTGAAAGAATTGAACGTGTGATTTGAAACGGAGGGGTCACGAGGTCACGGTAACTTTAGACAGGAAGTAGTTCACATAATGTTCAGACCATAGACTGTATAGAAGGTTCAGACACGCTGTCATTAGGTGTAACTGCACAGTTCAATACAACAGACTGAGAATATACAGATACTTGGAGGTATTGAAAAGGTTTTACAGGTTTTACTTTATTTCCCTCAGGATCAATAAAGTATCTATTGAGAAGTTTGACTAAATTGTTTTGATAAATGTTTGAATTGGATCCTGGCAGATATTAATTTTTAGGGGCCCATATTGTCATATATATACATCTAAAACAAAATGTGTGTATGTGTTTTATATATATTATATTCATCTGTTAAAATCAGCAGTGAAAGTTTTTCAGAATCCGAATCAGAATTATTTTAATTGCCAAGTATATTTGCACATACAGGAAATTGCCTTGGTGTGGTTGGTGCACTGTACATAATTAACAATCAGACATTAAACAACAATATAAAACAATATAAAACAAAACAATATATATACAATTTGTGCAATTCTCAGCCGATAGTCATGAAACCTTATGAAATGTGAAGCTGCTGTGCAGGATCCTGTCGAGGAGTTTTTAATATAACTCGTTCACAAGGATATTAAAGAAGGTTTGAGAGATCAATGTGACCTTTGACCTTTGACTTACCATCGGGTCATTATTGAGTCAATCTGAACATTTCTATCAAATGAAGAAATTCCTTCACATAAACTGAATTCATCTCCAATCTGTTAGAATGACAGACAAGATGATAATCAATACTTTCAGTTATTTGAGCTCTAATAAGCACCACTAGTTATTTCTAATAGAAACCAGCTGATCATCATAGTTTCTCTCCTGAGCTTCTGGTTCTCGTCCTCCAGCTTCTCGGCTGAAAATTAAAACAGATTCTTAAACACAGACTGATGAAATGTTCCACTGGCTGTTTTCCAGCCTCAGGTTTTAATGTCCGACCTGAAGTATCTGTCCTGACGCTGTTGTCTTAAAGTCTGTCCTCGCTCAGGTCTCGGTTCATTCTCCTCACGAGGACACTTGTAATTACGAGCCTCTTGCGTCTCTGTCCCTGAGATGTCTCGGGACTTTACGAGGACATTTGCTTTATGTTTGTTGGACAGTTCACTAGAACAGCAGTTAAAGTGTCGCCGGGCTTTCTGCCAAACTCAAACTCATCAAGACTTAAGTTTGAGTTTTAAAGAATTAGTTTTTCTAGGTGACGTCTTGTTTCAGAGCGACAGTTAACTTTAATAGAGAGAAACAGATGTTAGCAAAACACAGTTCATTAGAATCATGCACAGGGGATTAACGTTAATTTAATTTATTCATATAACTAATTTAGTTCTTGTTTTAAACGTGTGTTTGTAATGTTGTGTTCTCTTATTATATTATATGATATTATAGATAGATAGATAGATAGATAGATAGATAGATAGATAGATAGATAGATAGATAGATAGATAGATAGATAGATAGATAGATAGATAGATAGATAGATAGATAGATAGATAGATAGATAGATAGATAGATAGATAGATAGATAGATAGATAGATAGATAGATAGATAGATAGATAGATATATTACTTTATTCATCCCCGAAGGGAAATTAAGTCGTCATAGCAGCCGGTATATTTGAATACAATAAAATACAATACAATAGAATAAAATAAAATAAAAATAAAAAATATTGAGGTAGAAAGAATAAAAACAGAAACACAAGATAAATAGGTAGATAAGGTGCAGTGGCAAGATGATGGTAATAGTACTGATGATATGATGGTAATGTTATTGTTAGACATTATATAAAAATAGTACATTATATATAGTATATAATATAACGTAATATATATTTATATTTGATAGTAATTATACCAATATTATAGCAGTATATAGTAATAATGGCAGCAACAGTATATATAATAATAATAGTAATATAATAATAATAATTACAACATGTACACATGTATAAATATGTGTATATAGACTTATATATACAAATAATATACAGAGAGTATGATATAATTTATGATATATAGTAGAGGTATAAATATATATATATGTATATAGTAAATGTACGTGTATGTATATGTTGTGTTTCTCTCGTCCTGTGTCGATACTTCAGATTTATTCCTCGTCCTTCGTGAGTCGTCTTCAAACCTCCTTAGAAGTTTGAAGCCGATGAGATGAACAGTTAGTTTTCCAGAGAAGACACTTGAGACAAATGCTTCATCACCTCAGACTTCACTGTTTCTGTTTGGATCCACTTTCATCTCGTAAAGAAACAAGTGGACGACTCGTTCCGGATGAAGTCGTCCAACAAACTATTCACAGCTCCAATAAAGAAGGAGCAGGGATCTGTGAGCCAAGTGAATAAATCTTCATCATGTCTTCATCAAGTCTTCATCAAGTCTTCATCATGTCTTCATCATGTCTTCATCAAGTCTTCATCATGTCTTCATCAAGTCTTCATCATGTCTTCATCAAGTCTTCATCAAGTCTTCATCATGTCTTCATCACGTCTTCATCATGTCTTCTCAAGTCTTCATCAAGTCTTCATCAAGTCTTCATCATGTCTTCATCAAGTCTTCATCATGTCTTCATCATGTCTTCATCAAGTCTTCATCAAGTCTTCATCACGTCTTCATCACGTCTTCATCATGTCATCATCATGTCTTCATCACGTCTTCATCATGTCTTCTCAAGTCTTCATCAAGTCTTCATCAAGTCTTCATCATGTCTTCATCATGTCTTCATCAAGTCTTCATCATGTCTTCATCATGTCTTCATCATGTCTTCATCAAGTCTTCATCATGTCTTCTCTTCATCAAGTCTTCATCATGTCTTCATCATGTCTTCATCAAGTCTTCATCAAGTCTTCATCAAGTTTTCATCATGTCTTCATCAAGTCTTCATCATGTCTTCATCATGTCTTCATCATGTCTTCTCAAGTCTTCATCAAGTCTTCATCAAGTCTTTATCAAGTCTTCATCATGTCTTCATCATGTCTTCTCAAGTCTTCATCAAGTCTTCATCATGTCTTCATCAAGTCTTCATCATGTCTTCATCATGTCTTCATCATGTCTTCATCAAGTCTTCATCAAGTCTTCATCATGTCTTCTCTTCATCAAGTCTTCATCATGTCTTCATCATGTCTTCATCAAGTCTTCATCAAGTCTTCATCAAGTTTTCATCATGTCTTCATCAAGTCTTCATCATGTCTTCATCATGTCTTCATCATGTCTTCTCAAGTCTTCATCAAGTCTTCATCAAGTCTTTATCAAGTCTTCATCATGTCTTCATCATGTCTTCTCAAGTCTTCATCAAGTCTTCATCATGTCATCATCATGTCATCATCATGTCTTCATCAAGTCTTCATCAAGTCTTCATTATGTCTTCATCATGTCTTCTCAAGTCTTCAGCATGTCCTCATCATGTCTTCATCATGTCTTCTCAAGTCTTCATCATGTCTTCATCAAGTCTTTATCAAGTCTTCATCATGTCTTCATCATGTCTTCATCATGTCTTCTCAAGTCTTCATCAAGTCTTCATCATGTCTTCATCATGTCATCATCATGTCATCATCATGTCTTCATCAAGTCTTCATCATGTCTTCATCATGTCATCATCATGTCTTCATCAAGTCTTCATCATGTCTTCATCAAGTCTTCATCAAGTCTTCATCAAGTCTTCATCATGTCATCATGTATTCATCATGTCCTCATCAAGTCTTCATCATGTCATCATGTCTTCATCATGTCCTCATCAAGTCTTCATCAAGTCTTCATCAAGTCTTCATCATGTCTTCATCATGTCTTCATCATGTCTTCTCAAGTCTTCATCAAGTCTTTATCAAGTCTTCATCATGTCTTCATCATGTATTCATCATGTCCTCATCAAGTCTTCATCAAGTCTTCATCAAGTCTTCATCAAGTCTTCATCATGTCTTCATCAAGTCTTCATCATGTCTTCATCAACTCTTCATCATGTCTTTATCAAGTTTTCATCATGTCTTCATCAAGTCTTCATCATGTCTTCATCATGTCTTCATCATGTCTTCATTAAGTCTTCATCAAGTCTTCATCATGTCTTCATCAAGTCTTCATCATGTCTTCATCATGTCTTCTCTTCATCAAGTCTTCATCATGTCTTCATCAAGTCTTCATCAAGTCTTCAGCATGTCTTCATCAAGTCTTCATCACAAACATGAACGTAGCAGCGGCTTCACTTCTTCTTCAGACAAACAGAATCCACCGGCTCCAGGAGGTCGATCCCTTCAGGTCAACCTGTCCCAGAATGCATTGGGCTTCAGTGACGAGCCGTCATCAGAGAGGTAACGACGCTCGAGACGCCAATCACCAAGATTCTCTGCGTCCTCCAAAGAAGGGCGGAGCTTAAACTGGGACACAGCTTGCGTCATTTGTTATTGTCATTTGGGACTGAGAGCCCCCTAGAGGCCAAAGTCACATACTGTCTGTTTTAAGTCCTGAAGAGAAACGTGTCCATCATCAAATCTGACAAAACAAACAATAAAAGACTTTGTGTTGAATAGAAGCTCAAACAAACGTTATAATTCATTATTATTATATTATAACAAACTGTCCAATGTGTCCTCTCTCATACACAGTGAGATCACTTGTTACTTGTGAAGACAGGAAACGAATGTCATGGAATGGAAGGAAGCCGGTGACGCTCTCTCTCCCCCCCCCCCCCCCCGAGGGCACAGGGTTCATCAGAGCCGGAGCTTTTTTAATCTGAAACATTTATGATGCTCCATCGTCCACAGAGAGTTGTTGAAGCCACAGAAACTCTCTCGGATCAGGAAAGCTCCGGCTCCTGAGTGTTCGCAGCTGAAAGCTTTGAACTGAGTTTCGTGATCTGATTACGACACAGACGCTGTATTAATTCTGCTAATATGAAGTTATATTTGTGATAAAAGCTTTTCATGAGAGGGATTAAAGTAGAATCACAGACCATCGGGTTCATGAAGCCGAATGGGGAGTTTTTTTATATGTGTACAAGGAAAAATGTCCCAAATAGCAAAATCATATATTATTTATTATATGGGCAAGTATATATATAGAGAGATGTTGAGCAGAGACGAGACGTTTGGGATAAAAGTTCATTAAAAACACCTGAGACAGATAAGTGAGATGATTGGCTGATGCAATTAGGAGAAGGAGGAGCCAGGGGGATCACCACGCCCACAACCAAACAGGAAGAGAGCCTGTCGTTTTATTTAACACGTTTTTTAAATGTCCCATTTTCATTTTTAAAATTTTCTGTTGACATTAATCCATCGCTGTTGTTAATAAATATTTTCCTCTGTTTTATTAAAACCAGGTCAAAGGTCAATGAACGCCTGTCATTGCTTTGTCTTTACTGAAGTTCGACTTTTCCTGTAATTACTGTTATGATTGTTTAATCTAAACCAACATTTACGATCTCTAGTTGACTTACTCTTGCTCATGTCGGTTAATTTGGTTAATACAATAGATGCGTTCACGAACTGTCGGGTTTCCACGAATAATAGGAAACAAAGAAAGAAGAAAACAGGAGAAAGTGATGAAAACCAGGAGCTCAGGAGATTTTCTGCTTCTGGTTTTAATGCAGGGATTTTTTAAATTATCTGTAGAAGCTTCAAACCGACTCCAGGAGATCAAAGGACCATGATGTAGGAGGGAAATCCCAAAGAGACCAAAGACAAGAAAGCAAAAGGAAACTTCCCCACGAGCACGTCCTGGTTTCTGAGACGTCTCCTGTCGTGTGATTACATCATCGGCTTCCACTGGACTCCATCTTCTCCTGTTGATGTCATGTGATGCTCAGAGTCTTTGTCACCTCCCACTTCTTCACTGGTTCAAGTCGTCAGCTCGTCTCTTTCTAAACACAGAAAGCTGCTGTAGATGAGATCCTCAGCAGCCAGTAAAGAAGTTTCATGTTTGTTTTGTCCATGAAACGACATAGATCCTGTTGAGATATCTATGTTTTGTTCTTTATCTTATGACTATGTTTTACCTATATCCTATGAATAATATCAGCTGTATAGTCTTTATAATCAATATTGCATAATACAAAGAATAAAATGTGGACTGTGAACTGGTTAACTGAAAAATACATGTTTTCTACCGTTGGCTCCTCAGACGAACAGTGAGCCAGAAGGATGGAAACAGGAACTTGACAATACTTAGAATAAGCTTAGCGACAACTGTTTTTTCTTAGAATAAGGTGTCATCTTTTTGACTCAGACGTAGGGTCAGACACAGGGCACAACCACAGAAAGGGCAACGAAACAGGAACCAGACATAGCAAACGACTGGTAACCATGCACATGAACTTGTGACATTCTGATAAGTGAAATACAATTTGAGGTGAATATGAGGTGAACAAATCTGCATAGCTGCACATTTAGGAAGCAGCATACCTTAGACCAATAACAGGGTCTCCTCAAAAAGGAACCTCCTCTGTGCCGCGCCCTGGGTCTGATTATATATACTGTGGACCTGTGGATAAAACAGGGCTTCTTCTTGACATGAACCCCAGAATTCTGTAAGTATTTGATAATTGTTCTTATACAATAAACGTATTACTGTGAAACTTTTGAACATTGAATTTGTCTGAATTATTAACCTTTCCCATTTGAACCTCGAATTCACGAACACGACGCCGGTCCGGGCGTGGACCGGGCTCAACAATCCTTATATTGAAACATGTTTTTCCAGCTCTGATCCAAGCTCCGCCCTGACTCCCCCCCCCCCCGATCAGCCCCTGGTGGTGATTTCAGCTCTTAACTCAGATTCTCATCAGCTGACGTCTTCTCACCGGTTTCCTCCGTCAGCAGATCTCTGTGGTGACATCACTCTCCTGCTCTCTGATTGGACGCAGCGCCTGTCGCTCGCACACGCTGACCTCGCTGCCCGGTAGGTTTCAGGAGAGGGGGGGAGCAGCAGATGCAGAGCTGTAGCCATGGCGACAGTGGATGCTGAGCGCTGCCACGACTTTGTGTGGGCAGAGTCTGAACGAGGATGACATCACTCAGGGAGACGAGAGGAAAACAACATCTCCCTCACTTCCTGTTTCTCTGCATCAGCTCACGGTTCAGGAGCTGAAGGAAAAACAAGCGTATGATAAGGAAATAAAAACGAGATAAAAACTGGTTTGTCTCCACAGACGATGTAGTTTGTTAAAAAAAGGTTTAAACTGTTATTACCTGTTAAACCTGATATTTTATTAAGATTTTCTGTTTCTTTCCCAGAAATGTTTTCCAGGAAAATCTGTGATTGTGTTAATTCATCAAGTGAAGAAAAATAAAAACAATCTTAGTATTAAAGGAAATCCCCAAAAGCTTTAATAAGAAGATGTTGGTAAATGAAAGCAAAATAACACAGATTGAAAAGGTGGAAACTTTTTTTATTTATATAACCCTATTCACTATTAATAACAAAAACAAAAAACAAATATTATTAGAATAAAACAGTTTTTATCACAGTTACAGTTTGTTTCTGGTTTTAACTTGTGTTGTTGTTCTTTTAACATCATGTTCACTTCGACCATTTGAACAAAGAGAGAAGCTGCTGTTTTGATGCTGTGAACCCCCCCCCCCCCCCCTCTCCCCCCCTCCTCCTCTGAGTCTGTGACTCACCCTCATGATGACCAGCTCCTCCCTCAGATGACATCAGGACTCCTGAAATAGCTGCAGCATCGAGGAAGCTTCCAGTTCAGGCTTCACTTCATCTGAGTGAGGGGGGGAGGGAGGAGGAGGAGGGAGGAGGAGGAGGGAGGAGGAGGGATGAGGGAGGCAGGAGGAGGGAGGAGGGAGGGAGGGAGGGAGGAGGAGGAGGGAGGAGGGAGGGGCTGGAAAAGAAAACAGAGAAGATGATGAAGTGACAGAGCAACAAGTCAGTGAAGGTCACTTCCTGTTTCAGATCAGAATCATCTCCAAAAGCAAACTCACAACCAGACTCCTCCTCTCTGGACTGTGACTCCTCCTCTTTAGACTGTGACTCCTCCTCTCTGGACTGTGACTCCTCCTCTCTGGACTGTGACTCCTCCTCTCTGTACTGTGACTCCTCCTCTCTGGACTGTGACCCCTCCTCTCTGCACTGTGACTCCTCCTCTATGGACTGTGACTCATGTGACTCCTCCTCTTTATACTGTGACTCCTCCTCTCTGGACTGTGACTCCTCCTCTCTGCACTGTGACTCCTCCTCTCTGGACTGTAACTCCTCCTCTCTGCACTGTGACTCCTCCTCTATGGACTGTGACTCCTCCTCTCTGGACTGTGACTCCTGTGACTCCTCGTCTTTATACTGTGACTCCTGTGACTCCTCGTCTTTATACTGTGACTCCTCCTCTCTGGACTGTGACTCCTGTGACTCCTCCTCTTTATACGGTGACTCCTCCTCTCTGGACTGTGACTCATGTGACTCCTCCCCTTTAGACTGTGACCCCCTCCTCTTTATACGGTGACTCCTCCTCTCTGGACTGTGACTCCTCCTCTTTAGACTGTGACTCCTCCTCTATATGATCAGAATAAAGTAATTAAGAGTATTAAAAGTTATAACTGCTAGACAAAGATGATGAAGCAATGTGTGTGGCCTGAAGTGAGCTCTCTCTCACAAACACACACACACACACACACACACAGTTCACTGCTTTGGTTCTCATGTTGTCGTCTGTAACATCCAGAGGAAGTCGACTCAAACTGAACCTGCTCGTGTGTGTGTGTGTGTGTGTGTGTGTCTGTTTCAAGACAACAAGTTGTGTGGACATGCATCTGTTTGGTCAGTTTGTGTCACGAGGTCCTTTAGTGTTTTACATGGTGGGAAAGTATATTGTATGTGTGTGTTTGTGTTAATTTTCTGTTTTGCAGAACTTGTGTCTCCTGTGGTTTGTTTTCATTTGTCTTTCTCTTCATTTTGTCGCCTTGTGGTCGGTTTTTATTCTGTTTCTCTTTCTCTCTTGTGGTTCATTTTCTGTTTTCTAGTCTTCTTGAGTCTCTTTGTGTTTTTTTTATATCTCTTTTGTTTGTGGTGATTTTCATTTTCCTCTAACCGTCGTCTGCACGGTGACGTAAAAGCTTCTTTCACAGAAACATCCCCCCCACCATGTGAAAGTCTTTAATCACAGAAAAGCACAATGTTTGTTCTGAGAGGAAAAAACAAACCAGCCTCAGAATGTCGACTGGATTCCATCGACCAGTTTCCTGCTTTTCAGTGTTCAGTAAAGAGCATGAAATCATCAGTGTGAAGCGGACGTTTGTTATTAATCAACGATTGTGGATGAAACAGATTCTAGATCAGGGGTCTTCAACTGGTTTTGTCCCAGGGACCACGATTCTGACTAGAGAGTACTCCACGGCCCACTGATGTGCCTATGTGTGTGCGTGTGTGTGTGTGTGTGCGTGCGTGCATGTTTCCATGTTGGTTTTATTTAAAAACCTCAAACAAATCTAGAAAAATCTGTGTAAAAAAACTAAAAACGGTTGATTTTCAGTGCTTATGATTTGAAAACAAAATTAAAAAGCAGTTTGTAGTTGTACTGCATCTTAGAACCATATGAACATCAATATATAACGTTCATGACTTAAATGTACAGACATGTAGCCGACATGTTGAGAGAACGTTAAAGTAACGGTGATCAATAACAATCAACATAAACTGGGGCTACACCTGAAGAGGGAAGATGACAAAGTAATGCAGAATATGTCACAAATGAAAATCATACAATATCACACAAACAATTGAGGCCTACTTAAGTTTAACCTCATGATCACCAGCACCTTTATATTATTTTAGCCATATTTTTCTTATTTTAGATATTTTTCACGATATTCAAGAGTAATCTGGAAATGTGTTGAAATATCAAAGCGAATTTCGCGGACCCCCGGTTGACAACCCCTGTCCTATGACATCAGTGTCCATCACTTTTAGTTGTCCTCTGGAAACACTTCCGTTGTCGTTTTCTGTATTTGCCGCGCGTTTCTGTAATATGTTGTGTAGTGTTGTGTTGTGAAATTGATGAAGATGTTTTCCACCTGCATGTGTTTTGTTAAGTTGCTGTGCGTTGAGCTCTCAGGGCCACCGTAGTTCCCAATGTGACCAGAGTGGAAAGAGTTAAACAAACCCAGGAAGTGGAGCAGAGCAGCAGGGGAGGGGCCATCACCAGCGTCATCATGCTGAAGTGAAACTCAAGGAGGAAAGAGACAGTTTGCTCGTCACTTCAAGCTGCTGCTTCTAAACCTCACAAACTTCACAGGTAAATTTAAACCTTCCATTAAATCTATAACAGATTATTCAGCACAGATATGAGTTATAACTGCCTCCCATGTGTTTGTCCAGATATGGCTTCAGCCAGCTCTCTGCTGTCAGAGGAGAGGTTACTGTGTTCCATCTGTCTGGACGTGTTCACAGACCCAGTCTCCATCCTGTGTGGACACAACTTCTGCAGCTCATGTCTCCACACGTACTGGGACAGCGGAGACACTTGCCAGTGTCCCATGTGCAAACGGGAATTCTCCACAAGACCTGAACTTCAAGTCAACACTGTCATGTCAGAGTTAGCTGTTGAGTTTAAGAAGTTGGTTCAAGTCAAAGCCTCGACTCCAGGCCCACAGCTTCCTGCTGTTGACGTTCTTTGTGACATCTGCTCTGAGATAAAAGAAAAGGCCGTTAAATCTTGCCTGACGTGTCTGACTTCTTTCTGTGAGTCACACCTGGAGCCGCATCGGAGAGTTGCTGTGCTCAAAGGTCACACGTTATTAGAGCCAGTGAAGAATCTGGACGACAGGATGTGCAAGACACACAACAAGATGACCGAGCTGTACTGCTTGAAGGAGCAGGCCTTCATCTGCGTCCTGTGTTTTACAGCTGATCACAAGGGTCACAACGCCGTCCCCCTGGAGGAGCAGTATGAAAAAGTGGCTGCAACAAAAGACGAGGCACAGGCAAACATGCAGAAGTTGATACAGACACGGATTGAGAAGATAGTGGAGGTTGAAAAATTACTCGATGTCAGACGGGTAGATTCTGAAAAGGAGGAACAAGCCGCCGTGCAGGTGTTCACCGAGTTGATCCAGTCCATTCAGACGAGCCAGGCCGAGCTGGTTGAGGCGATCCAGCAGAGGCACAGAGGAATAAAGCAAAAGGGTGAAGAGTTTCTCAAAGAACTGAGGAGGGAAGTGACTGAGCTCAAGAGCCGAAGCAGTCAGCTGGAACATCTGTCACAGTCACAGGATCACTATCATTTCCTCCAGAGCTTCCTGACCTTGTCCAAACCTCCACACGAGAGCTGTCCCGACACAGACCTCGACCCTGACCTGTCTTTCCAGGACATGCAAGGTCACCTGACTCGGCTGAAACAGAGAGTCGAGGAAATAATGGAAGAGTTTCTTGAGATCAGAATGAAAAGAATGAGAGAGCATGCGGTCGACTTGACCCTTGACCCCGACACTGCATTTAAGGCACTTGTCATTAGCGAAGACGCAAAACAAGTAACAGTAAAAGACAACTTTGAAAAGGACAAAGTTAAAGACAATCCAAAGAGATTTGATAAATATCGTGAGGTTTTGGCAAAAGAGGGATTCATGACAGGGAAGTTTTACTTTGAGGTGCAGGTGAAAGGAAAGATACGTTGGTTCGTTGGCGTGGTCAGGGAGTCGGTGGAGAGAAAGAGCTGGAGAGCTCTGTCAGTTGAAAATGGATTTTGGTGCTTTTCATTGGTTGAGGGCAAATATCGAACAACTGCAGACTCAGAACCTATAATATTGAAAGAAGAGCTTCAGAAGTTGGGCGTCTTTGTAGACTACAACAAAGGTGAGGTGTCTTTTTACAATGCAGACTCTAAATCACTCATCGGTTGTATCACAGGCTGCTGCTTTACAGAGAAACTTTATCCGTACTTCTGCCCTGAGCCAAATTATAATGGAACAAACTCCGCCCCTCTCATCATTACACCTGTACCTCAAACTCACTAGTCCATCCGTCCCATTCTGGAGAACGTGAAACCCATGAAAGTCAAGTGGGAATTTCTTTCAATTCGGTACAAACATTCACTTGGAATCCAGGATGAACTGGTTAGAATCTGGTAGCCAAAGGTCAAAGGTCATGGTGGCCTCACAGAACAACAAATGAGAGAATGTTGATTATTTATCATTTTGAATCAAAGATCTTTTGATGAATTACATTGGTCAAAGGTCACAGGGACCCCATATAAATCTGGAAAAAATGTATGGACCCAGTGCATGTTTCTAGTTATTGTTACTGTCTGATCCTTTTATATAAGAATGGTAAAGTTTACTGTCATAATGTGGTGTTGGTTTTAATTCAAGTATTTTATCAAGTGTTTCAATCGTTGTAATATTTACATAATAAACTGAATATATACAGATTCTGTTGTGTCTTTCTTTCATGTCACAGCTCAGATGGATTTATATATTAAAGACTAAAGCAGTTCCTCTACACATCACACCACTCGAAGGATTACAGTCCGAGGTTCCAGTGTTAGGAGCAGATCACAGGTTCAGTATTTTGCACTGAGATAAATGTTAAGGGGCCTAAACTACATCTTATTACAAGAGATCTGTCTCAATGATCGTGGAAAATTTGCTAAACTGTAAACGTTTTTTAATTCATTTTTATAAATAATAAACTTTATTTCTGCAGATGTCTACTGTTAACCCTCGGAGACCCACTGGGCCGTATACAATCTCAAATATCATGTTGTCTTTAGACAGAACTGACTCCTCTGGTCTGAGCTGGAGACATGCCGTGTTTTCCTGTTAAACTGAATAAACAGCACCAACAAGCAAGCTCCTGTTCACATGAGGCTCCAGAGCCGCGGGTTGTCGACCCCTGTGTGGAACCGAATTTGTAAGATGTATTGGACGTTTTAGTGTCTCCTATGACACGGGTTTTCAACTGGTTTTGTCCCAGGGACCATTGTGACTAGAAAGTAATCCGCTGCCCACTGATGTGCCTACGCACGCGCGTGCCTCAGGAAGCTTTAACATTTGGTTTTCCATGTTGGTTTTATTTAAAAACCTCAAACAAATCTAGAAAAATCTGTGTAAAAAACAACAAAAACGGTTGATTTTCAGTGCTTAAGAATTGAAAACAAAATTAAAATGCAGTTTGTAGTTGTACTGCATCTCAGAACCATATGAACATCAATATATAACGTTCATGACTTAAATGTACAGACATGTAGCTGACATGTTGAGAGAACGTTAAAGTAACGGTGATCAATAACAATCAACATAAACTGGGGCTACAACTGAAGAGGGAAGATGACAAAGTAATGCAGAATATGTCACAAATGATAATCATACAATATAACACAAACAATTGAGGCCTACTTAAGTTTAACCTCATGATCACCAGCACCTTTATATTATTTTAGCCATATTTTTTCTTATTTTAGATATTTTTCACGATATTCAAGAGTAATCTGGAAATGTGTTGAAATATCAAAGCGAATTTCGCGGACCCCCGGTTGACAACCCCTGTCCTATGACATCAGTGTCCATCACTTTTAGCTGTCCTCTGGAAACACTTCCGTTGTCGTTTTCTGTATTTGCTGCACGTTTCTGTAATATGTTGTGTAGTGTTGTGTTGTGAAATTGATGAAGATGTTTTCCACCTGCATGTGTTTTGTCCACTTGCATGTGTTTTGTTAAGTTGCTGTGCGTTGAGCTCTCAGGGCCACCGTAGTTCCCAATGTGACCAGAGTGGAAAGAGTTAAACAAACCCAGGAAGTGGAGCAGAGCAGCAGGGGAGGGGCCATCACCAGCGTCTTCATGCTGAAGTGAAACTCAAGGAGGAAAGAGACAGTTTGCTCGTCACTTCAAGCTGCTGCTTCTAAACCTCACAAACTTCACAGGTAAATTTAAACCTTCCATTAAATCTATAACAGATTATTCAGCACAGATATGAGTTATAACTGCCTCCCATGTGTTTGTCCAGATATGGCTTCAGCCAGCTCTCTGCTGTCAGAGGAGAGGTTACTGTGTTCCATCTGTCTGGACGTGTTCACAGACCCAGTCTCGATCCTGTGTGGACACAACTTCTGCAGCTCATGTCTCCACACGTACTGGGACAGCGGGGACACCTGCCAGTGTCCCATGTGCAAAAGGGAATTCTACACAAGACCTGAACTCCAAGTCAACACTGTCATGTCAGAGTTAGCTGATGAGTTTAAGAAGTTGGTTCAAGTCAAAGCCTCGACTCCAGGCCCACAGCTTCCTGCTGTTGACGTTCTTTGTGACATCTGCTCTGAGATAAAAGAAAAGGCCGTTAAATCTTGCCTGACGTGTCTGACTTCTTTCTGTGAGTCACACCTGGAGCCGCATGGGAGAGTTGCTGGGCTCAAAGGTCACACGTTATTAGAGCCAGTGAAGAATCTGGACGACAGGATGTGCAAGACACACAACAAGATGACCGAGCTGTACTGCTTGAAGGAGCAGGCCTTCATTTGCGTCCTGTGTTTGAAAGCTGATCACAAGGGTCACAACGCCGTCCCCCTGGAGGAGCAATATGAAAAAGTGGCAGCAACAAAAGACGAGACACAGGCAAACATGCAGAAGTTGATACAGACACGGATTGAGAAGATAGCGGAGGTTGAAGAATTACTCGATGTCAGCCAGGTAGATTCTGAAAAGGAGGAACAAGCCGCCGTGCAGGTGTTCACCGAGTTGATCCAGTCCATTCAGACGAGCCAGGCCGAGCTGGTTGAGGCGATCCAGCAGAGGCACAGAGGAATAAAGCAAAAGGGTGAAGAGCTTCTCAAAGAACTGAGGAGGGAAGTGACTGAGCTCAAGAGCCGAAGCAGTCAGCTGGAACATCTGTCACAGTCACAGGATCACTATCATTTCCTCCAGAGCTTCCTGACCTTGTCCAAACCTCCACACGAGAGCTGTCCCGACACAGACCTCGGCCCTGACCTGTCTTTCCAGGCAACACGAGGTCACCTGACTCGGCTGAAACAGAGAGTCAAGAAAATAATGGAAGAGGTTCCTGAGATCAGAATGAAAAGAATGAGAGAGCACGCGGTCGACTTGACCCTTGACCCTGACACTGCACATTACTCACTTGTCATAAGCGAAGATGGAAAACAAGTTACAGTAAAAGACAACATTGAAAAGGACAAAGTTACAGACAATCCAAAGAGATTTAATGCAGGTTGTGAGGTTTTGGCAAAAGAGGGATTCACGACAGGGAAGTTTTACTTTGAGGTGCAGGTGAAAGGAAAGATACGTTGGTACGTTGGCGTGGTCAGGGAGTCGGTGGAGAGAAAGAACGGGAGAGGTCTGTCAGTTGAAGATGGATATTGGTGCTTTTCATTGGTTGAGGGCAAATATACAACAACTGCAGACTCAAAAGGTAAAATATTGAAAGAAGAGCTTCAGAAGGTGGGCGTCTTTGTAGACTACAACAAAGGTGAGGTGTCTTTTTACAATGCAGACTCTAAATCACGTATCGGTTGTATCACAGGCTGCTGCTTTACAGAGAAACTTTATCCGTACTTCTGCCCTCAGTCGAATGCTAATGGAAGAAACTCCGCCCCTCTCATCATTACACCTGTACCTCAAACTCACTAGTCCATCCGTCCCATTCTGGAGAACGTGAAACCCATGAAAGTCAAATGGGAATTTCTACAAATTCGGTACAAACATTCACTTGGAATCCAGGATGAACTGGTTAGAATCTGGTAGCCAAAGGTCAAAGGTCATGGTGGCCTCACAGAACAATAAATGAGAAAATGTTGATTATTTATTATTTTGAATCAAAGATCTATTGATGAATTACATTGGTCAAAGGTCACAGGGACCCCATATAAATCTGGAAAAAATGTATGGACCCAGTGCATGTTTCTAGTTATTGTTACTGTCTGATCCTTTTATATAAGAATGGTAAAGTTTACTGTCATAATGTGGTGTTGGTTTTAATTCAAGTATTTTATCAAGTGTTTCAATCGTTGAAATATTTACATAATAAACTGAATATATACAGATTCTGTTGTGTCATTCTTTCATGTCACAGCTCAGCTGGATTTATATATTAAAGACTAAAGCAGTTCCTCTACTCATCACACTACTCGTAGGATTACAGTCCGAGGTCCCAGTGTTTGGAGCAGATCACAGGTTCAGTATTTTGAATTGAGATTAATGTTAAGGGGCCTAAACTACATCTTATTACAAGAGATCAGTCTCAATGATCGTGGAAAATTTGCTAAACTCTAAACGTTTAAATTCATTTTTATAAATAATAAACACTATTTCTGCAGATGTCTACTGTTAACCCTCGAAGACCCACTGGGCCGTATACAATCTCAAATATCATGTTGTCTTTAGACAGAACTGACTCCTCTGGTCTGAGCTGGAGACATGACGTGTTTTCCTGTTAAACTGAATAAACAGCACCAACAAGCAAGCTCCTGTTCACATGAGGCTCCAGAGCCGCGGGTTGTCGACCCCTGTGTGGAACCGAATTTGTAAGATGTATTGGACGTTTTTTTGTGTCTCCTATGACAGGGGTTTTCAACTGGTTTTGTCCCAGGGAACATTCTGACTAGAAAGTAATCCGCGGCCCACTGATCTGCCTACGCACGCCCGTGCCTCAGGAAGTTTTAACATTTGGTTTTCCATGTTGGTTTTATTTAAAAACCTCAAACAAATCTAGAAAAATCTGTGTAAAAAACAACAAAAACGGTTGATTCTCAGTGCTTAAGAATTGAAAACAAAATTAAAATGCAGTTTGTAGTTGTACTGCATCTCAGAACCATATGTACATCAATATATAACGTTCATGACTTAAATGTACAGACATGTAGCTGACATGTTGAGAGAGCGTTAAAGTAACGGTGATCAATAACAATCATCATAAGCTGGGGCTACAACTGAAGAGGGAAGATGACAAAGTAATGCAGAATATGTCACAAATGATAATCATACAATATCACACAAACAATTGAGGCCTAATTAAGTTTAACCTCATGATCACCAGCACCTTTATATTATTTTAGACATATTTGTCTTATTTTAGATATTTTTCACGATATTCAAGAGTAATCTGGAAATGTGTTGAAATATCAAAGCGAATTTCGCGGACCCCCGGTTGAAAACCCCTGTCCTATGACATCAGTGTCCATCACTTTTAGCTGTCCTCTGGAAACACTCCTGTTGTCGTTTTCTGTATTGCCGCGCATTTCTGTAATATGTTGTGTAGTGTTGTGTTGTGAAATTGATGAAGATGTTTTCCACCTGCATGTGTTTTGTTAAGTTGCTGTGCGTTGAGCTCTCAGGGCCACCGTAGTTCCCAATGTGACCAGAGTGGAAAGAGTTAAACAAACCCAGGAAGTGGAGCAGAGCAGCAGGGGAGGGGCCATCACCAGCGTCATCATGCTGAAGTGAAACTCAAGGAGGAAAGTCACAGTTTGCTCGTCACTTCAAGCTGCTGCTTCTAAACCTCTCAAACTTCACAGGTAAATTTAAACCTTCCATTAAATCTATAACAGATTATTCAGCACAGATATGAGTTATAACTGCCTCCCATGTGTTTGTCCAGATATGGCTTCAGCCAGCTCTCTGCTGTCAGAGGAGAGGTTACTGTGTTCCATCTGTCTGGACGTGTTCACAGACCCAGTCTCGATCCTGTGTGGACACAACTTCTGCAGCTCATGTCTCCACACGTACTGGGACAGCGGAGACACTTGCCAGTGTCCCATGTGCAAACGGGAATTCTCCACAAGACCTGAACTTCAAGTCAACACTTTCATCTCAGAGTTAGCTGATGAGTTTAAGAAGTTGGTTCAAGTCAAAGCCTCGACTCCAGGCCCACAGCTTCCTGCACTTGACGTTCTCTGTGACATCTGCTCTGAGATAAAAGAAAAGGCCGTTAAATCTTGCCTGACGTGTCTGACTTCTTTCTGTGAGTCACACCTGGAGCCGCATCGGAGAGTTGCTGGGCTCAAAGGTCACACGTTATTAGAGCCAGTGAAGAATCTCGACGACAGGATGTGCGAGACACACAACAAGATGACCGAGCTGTACTGCTTGAAGGAGCAGGCCTTCATTTGCGTCCTGTGTTTTTCAGCTGATCACAAGGGTCACAACGCCGTCCTCCTGGAGGAGCAATATGAAAAAGTGGCAGCAACAAAAGACGAGGCACAGGCAAACATGCAGAAGTTGATACAGACACGGATTGAGAAGATAGCGGAGGTTGAAGAATTACTCGATGTCAGCCGGGTAGATTCTGAAAAGGAGGAACAAGTCGCCGTGCAGGTGTTCACCGAGTTGATCCGGTCCATTCAGGCGAGCCAGGCCGAGCTGGTTGAGGCGATCCAGCAGAGGCACAGAGGAATAAAGCAAAAGGGTGAAGAGCTTCTCAAAGAACTGAGGAGGGAAGTGACTGAGCTCAAGAGCCGAAGCAGTCAGCTGGAACATCTGTCACAGTCACAGGATCACTATCATTTCCTCCAGAACTTCCCCACCTTGTCCAAACCTCCACACGAGAGCTGTCCCGACACAGACCTCGGCCCTGACCTGTCTTTCCAGGCAACACGAGGTCACCTGACTCGGCTGAAACAGAGAGTCCAGGAAATAATGGAAGAGATTCCTGAGATCAGAATGAAAAGAATGAGAGAGCACGCGGTCGACTTGACCCTTGACCCCGACACTGCATTTTACTCACTTGTCATAAGCGAAGACGGAAAACAAGTTACACAAGAAGACAACATTGAAGAGGACGAAGTTACAGACAATCCAAAGAGATTTGATGCATTTTGTGAGGTTTTGACAAAAGAGGGATTCACGACAGGGAAGTTTTACTTTGAGGTGCAGGTGAAAGGAAAGATACGTTGGTTCGTTGGCGTGGCCAGAGAGTCGGTGGAGAGAAAGAACGAGACAAGTGCGTCAGTTAAAAATGGATTTTGGTGCATTTTATTGGTTGAGGGCAAATATAAAACAACTGCAGATTCAAAACCTATAATATTGAAAGAAGAGCTTCAGAAGGTGGGCGTCTTTGTAGACTACAACAAAGGTGAGGTGTCTTTTTACAATGCAGACTCTAAATCACTCATCGGTTGTATCACAGGCTGCTGCTTTACAGAGAAACTTTATCCGTTCTTCTGCCCTCAGTGGAATGATAATGGAAGAAACTCCGCCCCTCTCATCATTACACCTGTACCTCAAACTCACTAGTCCATCCGTCCCATTCTGGAGAACGTGAAACCCATGAAAGTCAAGTGGGAATTTCTACAAATTCGGTACAAACATTCACTTGGAATCCAGGATGAACTGGTTAGAATCTGGTAGCCAAAGGTCAAAGGTCATGGTGGCCTCACAGAACAACAAATGAGAAAATGTTGATTATTTATCATTTTGAATCAAAGATCTATTGATGAATTACATTGGTCAAAGGTCACAAGGACCCCATGTAAATCTGGAAAAAATGTATGGACCCAGTGCATGTTTCTAGTTATTGTTACTGTCTGATCCTTTTATATAAGAATGGTAAAGTTTACTGTTATAATGTGGTGTTGGTTTTAATTCAAGTATTTTATCAAGTGTTTCAATCGTTGAAATATTTACATAATAAACTGAATATATACAGATTCTGTTGTGTCATTCTTTCATGTCACAGCTCAGCTGGATTTATATATTAAAGACTAAAGCAGTTCCTCTACACATCACACTACTCGTAGGATTACAGTCCGAGGTTCCAGTGTTAGGAGCAGATCACAGGTTCAGTATTTTACACTGAGATAAATGTTAAGGGGCCTAAACTACATCTTATTACAAGAGATCTGTCTCAATGATCGTGGAAAATTTGCTAAACTGTAAACGTTTTTAATTAATTTTTATAAATAATAAACTTTATTTCTGCAGATGTCTACTGTTAACCCTCGGAGACCCACTGGGCCGTATACAATCTCAAATATCATGTTGTCTTTAGACAGAACTGACTCCTCTGGTCTGAGCTGGAGACATGACGTGTTTTCCTGTTAAACTGAATAAACAGCACCAACAAGCAAGCCCCTGTTCACATGAGGCTCCAGAGCCGCAGGTTGTCGACCTCTGTGTGGAACCGATTTGAAAGATGTATTGGACGTTTTTGTGTCTCCTATGACAGGGGTTTTCAACTGGTTTTGTCCCAGAGACAATTCTGACTAGAAGTAATCCGCGGCCCACTGATGTGCCTTCGCACGCGCGTGCCTTAGGAAGTTTTGACATTTGGTTTTCCATGTTGGTTTTATTTTAAAATCTCAAACAAATCTGGAAAAATCTGTGAAAAAACAACAAAAACGGTTGATTTTCAGTGCTTAAGAATTGAAAACAAAATTAAAATGCAGTTTGTAGTTGTACTGCATCTCAGAACCATATGTACATCAATATATAACGTTCATGACTTAAATGTACAGACATGTAGCTGACATGTTGACAGAACGTTAAAGTAACGGTGATCAATAACAATCAACATAAACTGGGGCTACAACTGAAGAGGGAAGATGACAAAGTAATGCAGAATATGTCACAAATGATAATCATACAATATCACACAAACAATTGAGGCCTACTTAAGTTTAACCTCATGATCACCAGCACCTTTATATTATTTTAGCCATATTTTTTCTTATTTTAGATATTTTTCACGATATTCAAGAGTAATCTGGAAATGTGTTGAAATATCAAAGCGAATTTCGCGGACCCCCTGCAATGCCGTCGCTGATCCTCTGATCGTCGCTAACACTCGTCCAGTCTGAGCAAACATCTGAGATCGTCACTAGAGAACAAACGAAGCTGTTCACGTGTGAATCGTTTCACGTTGTAGCTTTAAGAGACGAGCTGATGAATGAGCAGCTCAAGGCCGTGAAACACGAAGCTGAGTGAGTTCAGCATCACCATCATCTGCTGCCATGGCAACGCCGGACCATCGCACTCTGATCACACGTCTGATCGACCGAGCTGCAGCGGCTCCGGTGATGGTTTTTAATTTATCTTTATTTACAGATGTGTGTGAAGTCGAAGGAACGAACAGTTTGAGAGACAAATGTTTAAAAGATCCACAGACGGAGGAATCAACAGGTGGATTATAATGAAAAGCTTTTGTGTTTCTGCTTGTTGACCTCGAGTGTCTTTATTCCTTTTTTCTCTCTCACTCACACACACACACACACACACACACACACACACACACACACACACACACACACACACACACACACACACACACACACACACACAGAGACACACACAACCACACACGCAGTGACGAGTTCTTCTCACAGAACATAAATGAATATTCATGTTTCTCTTGAACTCGCAGCAGCTGCAGGTTCATCCGAGTGGGAACAGACTGAGACTCATCTGGTCTGAACTGGTTTCATCAGGTGGGAGAAAAATATTTATTCAACCAATTTGTTTTTTATCTGGATTTGAGAAACGGTCAATTTGTTAAACTTTACCTGACGAACACGTGAAAGCTGCGTGACCCTGAAGAGCTCAGGAGTCACGTTGGCACCAGGAGGATTTACTTTAAAGCGAAGGCCCGGTCTATAATAATAATAATAAGATAATACAATATATAACTTTGACACTGTAACATTATTTTTAGCATGAATCAAAACAGTGAGCTTTACAGTAATGACAGTAATGAGACCGAGGCACCGAGTGAATCTCATGTTTCTTCTCGTCTGTTTTAATAAATCAGCTTCAGCCTCCGTCACCGTTCATTTCATCACATTCACAAACTCATCACCACGACGACCAGTTTCACACCTGTTCCTGTTTCTCAAACTGTCACTTCCTGTTTTTCTCTAACCACGATGAGAATCTTTATTATTAGGTTTGTATTATTGCTTTTGAAATCCACATCCCTCTGAGAACTCAATGAAAATGTGAAATATTCGACAAACACAAGTTAATGCCATTGAAAATTTATTGTGATATCTGATAGTTTACATTAGAGTGAAAACAGACGTGTGACATGGCTTCACTAATACAGAATGCAAAGCAATGTAGTCAAATAAAAAGCAGAGAGTATTTTTGTTTTAAAATTTAGGAAAGAAATCATAATAATAATAATAATAATAAAACAGGCACGACATAAAGCCATTATAAATACAGCATGCCTCACACTGTGGTTCCTCAGGAAACAACACAAAGGAAACATCAGCAGCAAGAATCTACATCTGAGAACCAGACGTTCTACACAAACACAAACGCTTCTCCTCTTTGATTTGGGTTTGACGGTCGAGGCTGCAGAACGGCGCCCGGCGCCCGGGCGTCTTCACTTCCTGTCGCCGGACACACGCCACCGACGCGTCCCGTAGAACTCGTATTTGGTAAACACCGGCGTGACACTGGCTTTGTGTTGGTTCGACTTGTTGTGGTTCTGGCTTTTTGTTGGTTCGTCCCATCATGATTAAAGTCTGCTAGCATGATCCAGAGATCTGTTGTTGTGCCCCTACTGGCAACAATCATAATTAGCCATAACATCTTTTAAATCATATTTCATATGGTACCAGCTTCTTATGTTTAAATATCTGTTTTTTCATGATAATACATTTAATATTCTTGTATTTTCCTAATGTAAATTTGGGCCTTTTCCATTATTTTCGACCTGTCAATCACAAATCGTTGACAGACGTGTTGATAATGATAATGCAACTGATACAGTAAATAATAGTTGATGCAGGATTGACGAACAGTCATCGTGTTAAACTTGTGATTAATCAAATATTTTTTAGGCCCCAAAAAAAAGGTCTAATCCAAGTTTTGGACACGAACTCAAAACACTTCGTCCCAGTTCAGGAGCCGTGATCTTTAAAGGTGCGGCCCCTTGAAAGAGCGCCACCTGGAGGCCACACTGAGCCCGGACGTTCACATGTCTCGTCCTCAGAGCATTTTAAAGAATCTAAAACAGGAGCTCAGGGACTCGATCGGGAGAAGCTAACGAATCGTGACTTCTCCGTTTCTTGAGTAACAAGAAGAAAAACTTAGGCGAGTTTTCAGGAAATGTGTTTTACCAGCACTGACGACTCGGTGAGGTCAAAGGTCAAAGGTCCCGAAGGTTACGGTCTAACAAAGAGCGCCTGAATGCACAATGTAAACACTGGGGGTGGGAAGGGGGGGGGGGCACAATCCTGCATTTTTGGCTTTAGAAAAAAAAATGGTAGAATTAGTTTGACATGTGTTGAAATGCAAAGTCGAGCTGAAGAAGTACAATCCGATATTCACCGCCAGCGTTTCTAAAAGCTCAGGGCGTCCCGTGTGGCGGCCGGGGGGGGGGGCGACGGTGGTGAAAGGGTTTTTTCTGTAAAGGCTGCGACACGGTGGGAGATTCCAGCCCCCCCCCTCGCCACGGCTCTCCGGGAGAGACGCTGACGCCGAACAGCTGTGAAAGAAAAAACACAAACAACAGGACCGATAAAATAATAAAAAACTTCCAAATTAAACAGACGGAAAAAAAAAAGAGAGAAATAAAACAAGTCGGAGGAAAAGGAACCAAACATTCGCTTCGGTGTGCCGGCGTGCACGTGGGCTAACACACATGCACACACACAGACACACACACACACACACACACAGCCAGAGGTACAGTGAACAAAAGTGCTTCAAGTTGGGGAAGTGAGAGAACTAACCCGGTAGAAATACATATAAAACCTTAAATATTACTTTATGTACAAAAACGGTAACCGGGCCGATGACTCAGCTGTTTCTCTTCAAGTAGGTTTCACTGCATTGTCTTTGTTTTCAGGAGTAAAGGTGATATGACCGACCTCGCCGGCAAAGTAATCAATCACTGCTGATTCTTAAATCTGTCTCTGTCCATCGCAGACCACAAGCTCCGCCCCCTCAGCGGCCGAACGCCTCCATCTGCGCCCGGAGATTTAATAAAGTGAATATTCATCTGTGTCTGAATCTGAACATAGAAAATATACGTGTGTCTGTCGACCCAGAATTAGGATTTTGGTGAAGAACGTTATCTGGAGGTCAAGGGGTCAAGGGGTCAGAGTTATGCACTGCACAACAGAAAGAAAACACAAGGGGGGGGGGCACAGGATTCACGCGGCTTCGAGGCAAAGCACCGACGGCGTCCGCAGTGAGACGAGAGAGAGAGAGAGAGAGAGACGGATAAAGTGCAAAAGAGAGAGAGAGAGAGAGGATGAGAAGCTGAATTTAGTTTGACTTTATGTTTTATCAAATCAGAAAAAGCTGAAATCCTCCAAATCGTGAAAACGTCCTGGAACCAGAAACGAGTGCGAGCGGCGCGTTGCCTCGAAACCGACAGGAAGCTGCGTCCTCGGCAAAGTGCAAACGAGGGGGCGTCGTCCAAGTGTGTGTCTGTGTAACAGTGACCACACACACAGTCATATGCATATATACATATGTGCATGACAGCAAATATATATATACATATATTTAGAATCCATGTTCCAATATCTACGTACTAGGAACATTTTCATAGTATTTATGGATATGTAATCATAGGATGTGTATTTATACTCGTATGTACTTGTGTCTCATATTACTACACAATGGAATATTACAATCTGTTTTATGACGAGTGACTTCTCGTGTTTCTGCTGCAGAATGGAACCAGCCAATCGCATTCAGCCAATCACGACAAGTACAACTTATGTGTGCGTGTATATTATATATACACACACACACACACACACACACACACACACACACACACACACACACACACACACATTTATGTCAAAAACAAACATATCAGGTGCTACCAGAAGGGGCGGGAGGAAAAGAGAATTCACAATTCAGAAAAAAAGATATAAACGGAAAATAATATTAGGTATAAAAATCCCACACGACTGCAATCAGGTCCGCTGCCACTCTAAAAACAAGCTACATATCCATAATGAGGATAACCTTTCCCCCCCACCCCACCCCACCCGTCCCTGACCGCTCATTTGGACGTTAGCAAAGAAAAGCTAGCTCAGCTACAGGCGGAGACACAACGAGCCCGACGCACAACCAACAGACGCACAACCAACAGACACACAACGTGACGGGGAAATCAAATGCTAACCAGTAACATCCGTCGGCCATCAAAGCAAAAATAAAAGATCCAAAACCAAAACCCACACGTTTAAAGTTTAAAATAAAGCAAATAAAAAATCAAAACGTTCGTCAGAGAGTCGCTGGATGAGGAAAAAACAAAGAAACGTCCTTTGAGTGAAGTGCGCCCCCGGTGGCCGAGCGGGCGCCACGTCACCAAGACCACTTGTAAGCGTGGTTCGAGGGGGGGGGGGAGTGAGTGGGAATCGAACCCACGAGCTCTGGAGCCGCGAAGTGGGACGTACAATCTTCAACGTAAACGATCGGACTCCTGCGACGTGACTTTTTCAGGAGGAGTAGCTCCGCCCCCCTCGCCGTTCGCTCAGCTCCCCGGTGAGCAGGTGGGCGTGTGCACGTGAGGGGTGTGACTGTCCGTGGAGGCGTGTCTTCTTCGTCTTGTTTTGGGGGCGGGGTGGCTGGTGGCTGGTGGTCGGGGGGGCGGAGTGATGGGAGGACGTTATCGCTCCACGCAGTTCAGTAAAGATAATCCCAAGGTCAGAGAAAAGGGGGCGTGGCCTCGTCACTCCCACCCGTTGTCCTTGATCATGTGAGCCAGCTCGATGATGAACTTCCCCTCCTTGTACTTCTGACTGCTCTCGAAGGCGTGCTCCTGCAAAACCACAGAAGAAGAACAACACCTCAGACCTCAGCACACGTTGGTTTAAATCTCCTGGATCCAGAAGCTATCAAATATGAATATAGATGATATTTAATCAACAAAACACTTTAACACTTTAAAAACTTTCCATTTAGAGTTTCAACAAATAGACGATGAATCGATCTACAGCGGTTTCCTGATATTACATTGACATTTCTCAGACATTTAAGTTATTTGATAATATAAGTAACGAATTATAAACAAAATCAGATAAATTAAACGATAGAGAGCAGTGTTCGAATTACGTGGGAGCCAGAGGGGGCCGAGCTCCCAGAGAGTGAGGACTAGCTCCCATGAAAGCAACAAAGTCAAAAATCTGAGGGGGTCTCTCATATCTGAAGTAGGGGTGCAACGATTACTCGACGTCGTCGACAAAAATAGTCGCCTACGGATTTACTCGTAGATGAATCGTTGGTTACGTCATAGCGCGTGTTTCTCGTGCCGTGCAGCTGAACTAAACATCGTTTTACCGGAGGTGGTGATGGAAGTAGCTGAGGAGTGAGCCATCTCGCTCCCTTCCTATCTCTGAAAGTCGCACGTGTGCAATAGCGACAGAACATGGACCAATGGCGGCGTCGCTGCCTCTCGCGTAGCTTCGCGCACCAGGAAGTCAAAAGTTCGGGAGAACTTCACTTTTAACAGCCCGAAAAAAACTACCTGCAGTATCTGTCAAGATCTGCACAGCGGACCTGCTCTCCATGGAAGCAGGACACGCGTGTGTGAGGAGGAGGAGTCACGTGTGACATCGTAACGGAGACGATGCTGACTCGCCTCTGTCAGATAGCCTGTTAGCTAGCTTGCCATATACCTGTGCGCAGGATTCTAGAATCCATTACAAAAATATGGTTTAAACTTTTTTTTTAACAAGTTTAAAAGCGAAATGTTATCCTATTGCCTGACAAATGTCTTTTTTTAATCACAATTATTTAGTCAGAAGAAGACTGTAGTTTGGTTTGTGGATGTTTTTATTGCTGTTATTTTCCCTGTCATTTTTGTTAACAGGAAAAATGGAAACTTGATTTTAAATGTATTTGTTTTATTAGCACTTTGCCTGTCCTTGCTTTTAAATGGACAAAAACTTGATTTTTCTTTTCTTTTGTGTCAACAGTACCTTTATATGCAGCAAAGTTTATTAAAAGACATTTTTTTAATGAAGTATCGATCTTAATTGTCTTTATTTTCAGTCATCACATGCCTCGAACAACCTCAAGCTAAATTTAAAAGCTGATTGCTAAATAAGAGCAATTGAGAATTTGTGTCATTCATAATCCGATTAGTCGATTAATCGTTTCAATAATCGGTGACTAATCCACTATCAGAATAGTCGTTAGTTGCAGCCCTGATTACAATCAATAATATATTGAAATAATTAAAATAAATCAATTTCTGTACAAAAATGTCTGTCTGTTGTGTGGGTGTGTCAAGTTATATACAGCCTTTGCCTACCGTGCGCAAAAGCGATGCTCGCGTGTAGCCTATTTAATTGTACAGCCTTGGTAGGCTTTGTGCGCGGTGCGCCAACTTTTTTATGAGATAGAGACCCCCTTAGAGACAAAAAGATAATTCGAACCCTGATAGAGAGAATGTTTTAATAACACGCCTGAACACACGTGACCACTCACTGGTCATGTGACGCAGTGAACAGGAAGTAAAACTAGAGCGAGGAGGAAACAGCCGTGTGGAGGTCATGTGACGCGAGCCTGACCAATCAGTGAAGGCTTCGTGTGGATGAAACTGAGACGAGTTGGAAAATAATAATTCTTCATCTGTTCGTAGACCTGATAAACACTAAAAACAAGACATGCTGAAAAGGTGAAGGAACAACTAATTATTTCAAACGCTCGACTACATTATAATATTATTATTGTCATATCAACTCCTATCAACAGCTAATGAGACTCTGAAGCTTCATGTGAAGGTTTTTACTTTGAGCTCTTTAATAATAAAAGTGTCTCGTTCTCTTCTGTGAAAAAATGAATCTTTAGAGATTCAGTGAAACTGAAGTGTGATAGGTCTCCGCCTCCTGCTCCTCCTCCTCTCTGCCTCCTGAACCTGCTCCTCCTCCTCCTCCTCCTCCTGCTCTGCCTCCTGAACCTGCTCCTCCTCCTCCTCCTCCTCCTGCTCTGCCTTCTAAACCTGCTCCTCCTCTCTGCCTCCTGAACCACCTCCTCCTCATCCTCCTCCTGCTCTTCCTCCTCCTCCTCCTCCTCCTCCTCCTGCTCCACCTCCTGAAACTGCTCCTCCTCTCTGCCTCCTGAACCTCCTCCTCCTCCTCCTCCTCCTCCTCCTCCTCCTCGCTTGTCATGTCTGTGATTTTCCTCCTCCTCCTGCTCCTCCTTCTGCTCCTGCTCCTCCTCCTGCTCCTCCTCCTCTCTGCCTCCTGAACCTACTCCTCCTTCTCCTCTCTGCCTCCTGAACCACCTCCTCCTCCTCGCCTGTCATGTCTGTGATTTTCCTCCTCCTCCTGCTCCTCCTCCTCCTCCTCTTCTTCCTCTTCCTGCTCCTCCCCATCTTCCTCCTCCTCCTCCTCGCTTGTCATGTCTGTGATTTTCCTCCTCCTCCTGCTCCTCCTCCTCCTCCTCTTCTTCCTCTTCTTCCTCTTCCTGCTCCTCCCCATCTTCCTCCTCCTCCTGCTCCTCCTCCTCCTCCTACTCCTCCTGCTCCTGCTCCTCCTCTTCCCCCTCCTCCTCCCCCTCCTCCTCCTCCTCTTCCCCCTCCTCCTCCTCCTCCTCCTCCTCGTGAACCTGCTCTCTGAGAACCTCTAATTCTCTGTGTCACTGACTCTAAGTGAGTCTCTGTCTCAGACCCTGTTCAGTTATTTTATTTCCTTCTTCCGTCTCTTCAGACGATCACCGGGACCGACCTCCTCAGAGCGACCTGACAGTTAATCACTGACGACTCTCCGAGGAGCCGCTCTGTCTGTCGACCTCTCGGCTCTGTGATCATCTGCTGCTCCAGGAGACCAGAGAGCAGCTCGGCCTCGGAGCCCGAACCCGAACCTGAGCAGAGGAAACCGTCTCCGCCGCTCTAACAGGTGAAGCTGTAATGATCCTGTTGACCTGTCGCTGCATCACGTGACAGCTCGGGAGGTCACGTGACCCCGGACCTGCTCCACAGGCGTGAAGCTGCATATTGCAATATGACGCTGTTCACTGTTTTGCATTTTGCATTTTACTTTTTACTTCACTTTTTATTAGGGCTGGGCAAGATAACTTGTTTCAATCGAGTTAACTCAAGTGAGGAGTTAACTCGATTAATTATTTGATCTCGCATTAACTCAGGTTTGATTATTTATTGTTTTATTGTGAAAGTCAGGCTTTTATTTTGTGAAAGTCTGTTGCTGACTGCTGCAGAACAGGAAAAAAGAAAATAATTGGCGGATAAACAATCGAGTTAACTCATCACTTGAGTTAACTCGATTAAAACGAGTTAACTTGCCCAGCCCAACTTTTTATATCTTTTATATATTTTTATATAGATATGTTTATGTCTAAATAAATGTTACTTTGTATAAATATTAGAAAAAGTGAGTAGATAAGAAGTAAATATTGAGTAAATATATATTGTTTTTTATTATTATTATTGTTTTTCTTATGTGTGGTGTATTTATTGTGTTTTTATGTTTCTATGTTCATTGTATGCACCAATAACCAGAGCAAATTCCAGGTAGGTGTAAACCTACTTGGCAATAAATACCTTCTGATTCTGATTCTGATTCTGATTCTTATCGACTTTTCTTTATATCTTTTATCTTTTACATATTTTTATATAGATATGTTTATGTCTAAATAAATGTTACTTTGTATAAATATTAGAAAAAGTGAGTAAATAAAAAGTAAATAGTGAGTAAATATATATTGTTTTTCTTATGTGTGGTGTATTTATTGTGTTTTTATGTTTCTAAGTTCATTGTATGCACCAATAACCAGAGCAAATTCCAGGTAGGTGTAAACCTACTTGGCAATAAATACCTTCTGATGCTGATTCTGATTCTGATTCTGATCACAGGTCAGGTAAAAGGTAAAAAGGTCAAACGACGACTTTGACTCACGTATTTCCAGCCCAGCGTGGTTTTACAGTTTTCACAGTAGATGTCGGCCACGGCGTGTAGACCCGTGAGGAGAACCCGCTCCTCAGCTGGCCCGCAGCCCACATTCACCCTGGAGACGAGAGGTCAGAGGTCAGAGGTCAGAGGTCAGGGGACAAGCACAAGAAGAAGATCTGAAATCACCAGGTGCTGCTCGAATGTTTGGTGAAATTTTTCTTTATTCCCTATATGTATCGTGCACTCATTGTTTCCTTCAGTGCATCGTGAGAAGTGGTGTGCAACCGATGGTCACTAACCATCATGCATTGCGCTTGTGGCATTGACAGGAAGAGAAAGGGACGAGGGACGAGAGGAGAGAGAGCAGCACGTCTCAGCTCTCTCTCTCTGGAGATTCTTCTCCTTCTTATTCGGATCAAAAATATCTGAATCGTTGTGGTGATAAAGACAAACAGGTTTATATCTTTTACATTTAATCTAATATTTCTGATGCTGCCGTTTGTTTTAATGACAAAACAAAACCTGTGGGTTGTGGCAGCGAAATATATTGATTTCTATATTTAAAAGATGCTCATTCGACGGGAATTTCACATAAAAAGTATCAAACTAAAGTGTGAGATAAACGTTTATAATGTGTTTTTAATGTCCGCCGCTGTTGATGTCGATGTGATTATTGTTGTTTTCTTGTCTCTGTGTCGTCTTCACACAGAAGAGACACATGAGAAGTTGTGTTATCGAGGGAGAGAGTTCAGAAACAGACTTGGTTCTTTAACCAAGTAGAAGCAGTAGAACTGTCACATTGTCAACAACAGCCAGACTAAACACTGGAGACTTTTTACTACAATGAATACAACTACAGATAAATATGGATTCAAATATTCCTCTTATTTCTGCAGTTAAAGAAATTCACTGAATCTTTGTCTGAAACATTTTGGCGTCAAACAGAAAGAACACTTCTCACGACATAAACAGTGTCGAGAAAAGTTCTCAGACAAATGAAAACTTCTGCAGCCGTCAGCTGGGACTCGTCTGTTCACCCCCCCGAGGAACTGGAGGAACTGGTCTGCACATCAACCAGTTATGAAAATGATAATTCAAACCCTCAGACGACTCCCACCAGGGCTGTGATCAGCGACTTCAACTAACAGAGACAGATGGAAACTTCCCCATCGTCTAGTCTGAACACGTCACACGTCTCCTTCTGGATCACATGCTTCTGCACACGTGTGTATTGTTATTGTTGTTGTTGTTGTTGTTGTTGTTGTTGTTAGCTTGTGTGTTAACTTCACATGTGGCAGCGTCACCAGCGGCAGTGAGTCGGAGAACAAGTGAAGAACGACACTGAGTGAAGTGAAGGTAGAAGCTTCAGGAAGAACCAGTTGAACTCGGGTTTCAGACTCAACGTGTGAAACTGGTTTAAAAATCATCAGTTTTAATGAGAGAGAAACCAAACAATGAAGGTGAGTTGTGAGACTTACACTGAGTTGAACAGGTAGGCTCGTCCTTGGCTGCCTTGAAATGACTGAAACAAGAGAGAGAAACAAAGATGGTGTAAGTCGACATCGAGGAGAAGAAGCAGACGTTTCCTCTTTCAACAGAAAAACATCAAACTTCATTCAACTTCCTGCAAAACGTGTCGTTAAGAATCAGGTGAAAATCTGCCGGCACTTTGAAAAGCAGCTGGAAGTTTTATAGACTGTGAAGCGAGTCGATAAAACCAGAAGAATCTTAATCTGAATAAAAATCTATTAATACAAAGAGTCACTTTAGTTTTCCCTCCGGCAAAGTCAACATGTTGAGCTTCACCACTGATGCATCGTGTTCGAGATGTTCAGCGAATCAGCAGAAGAAGAAAGCAGCGATTATAGACAGAGGAAGAGGAGGAAGATGAAGATGAAGAAGAAGAAGAAGAAGAAGAAGAAGAAGAAGAAGAAGAAGAAGAAGAAGAAGAAGAAGAAGAAGAAGAAGAAGAAGAAGAAGAAGAAGAAGAAGAGTTGGCACGCATGCACAAACTTTTATTTAAACAAACGTGTGTGTTTACATTGTCACTAAATGCAGTGTGTGTGTGTGTGTGTGTGTGTGTGTGTGTGTGTTTGTGTGTCTGTGTCTCCTCGGGGGGGCTGTAAACATGTTTGACACAGTTTTTCTCTCGTGAGGCTTTAATTAATGTTAACGTCTTTATGTGTTTAAACTAAATGCTAAATTTCCGTGTAACTTTATTACTTCAGTTCAATGTAAAGTTTTTAAATGTAACTTTATTTAATCAAATCACTTTTAGGTTTTGATTTATTCAAATTAGCTCAACATGATACAAAACACTCGACTCTTTACAATCAACTTAGGGAATAAAATTACATTTATTGAATTTAATATGTAATCCAATCACATGAAGTCAGCTGTTTATCTGAAGTGAAGTAAAGCTTCTCCACTTCCTCTCAATATCCAGAAACATCCAGAGATAAACTCCAGTAACGATCGGGGGGGTGAACCCTGAGTCTCAGCTGTCAATCATCACGTTTCACTGCGTTTCGAAATCAAATAACTAATTAAAATCAAACTGATCAGAAACAGTTGAACAATCATCAGTGAGATAAGAACTACGTGAAATGACAGAAACATCTTTGATAAACATCTATTTAACGTCTCTTTTGAGTTATTAGGTTTGGTCCATGTCCCGTCTGCTAACATGGAGGAGGCGGGGCTTATTAGCTACACTGCAGACAGCCACTAGGGGGCGATCAAGGCCCTTTAGCTTTTGGAGCCGTCATGTCGTCCATCGTTTTTTTACAGTCTGTGGTAAATACCACATTCACATGTTTACAAATCTTCATATGGATAAAAAACATCCTGAGAAGAAGTTTGATCCCGAAAAGACAAATTCCCAAAATTAGTAGAAATCCCATCAGTTTGAAATGTTTGTTAATATCAACAAAAACAAGATCCTGAATAAATCATCGGTTCGGTTTGAACAGCTGCTATAAATAAACCTGAGCAATAAATAACTCCAGGAAACCACAGGAGCTTCTTACAGCTGCGATGAGAAGAGAGCGTGTAATCAAATCTGACTTGGTGATATCCTGAGTGGTCATGTGACGTAAGAGCCCCCCCACCACCACCACCCCCCACACCCCGGGGACCAGTGGGTGACGGCCGGCTCGCCAGCCTCTGAACTGGGAGCGTTAGATTTCAGAGCCGAGCGGTTTCTCTTGAAGCCGGGTGGAGATAAAACAAAAAAAAAAGGATTATTATTCTCTCCTGTCGCCGTGGGAAACGACGTCTCGCTGTTCCATCCTCGAGTTCAGTGTTTGTGTTTGAAGCTCGAAATCTACAGACACACACGCAGACACACACAGACACACACAGACACACACAGACACAGACACACACAGACACTCACAGACACACACAGACACACACAGACACACACAGGCCGAGCAGCAAGTCATGTGACCTTCAGCTGTGAGAGGGAACTGGGTCGACGCCTGTGGAGCCGACAACAAGTCGCCACAAGGAGGAGGAGGAGGAGGAGGAGGAGGAGGAGGAGGAGGAGGAGGAGGAGGAGGAGGAGGAGGAGGAGGAGGAGGAGGAAGAGGAAGAGAGGAGGAGGAGGAGGAGGAGGAGGAGGAGGAGGAGGAGGAGGAGGAGGAGAAGAGGGAGGAGAGGGAGGAGAGGGAGGAGAAGAGGGAGGAGGAGGAGAAGAGGGAGGAGAAGGAGGAGAGTGAGGAGGAGGAGGCGAAGGAGGAGGAGGAGAGGGAGGAGAAGGAGGAGGAGGAGAGGGAGGAGAAGGAGGAGAGAGAGTAGGAGGAGAAGAGGGAGGAGGAGGAGGAGGAGAAGAGGGAGGAGGAGGAGGAGAAGAGGAGGAGGAGAGGTAGGAAGAGGAGAAGGAGAGCAGGAGGAAGAGGAGGAGGAGGAGGAGGAGGGAGGGAGTAGGAGAGGAGAGGGAGTAGGAAGAGGAGGAGGAGGAGAAGGAGAGGGAGGAGAAGAGGGAGGAGGAGGAGGAGAAGAGGGAGGAGGAGAGGGAGGAAGAGGAGAAGGAGAGGAGGAGGAAGAGGAGGAGGAGGAGGAGGAGGAGGAGGAGGAGGAGGAGGAGGAGGAGAGGGAGTAGGAGGAGAGGGAGGAGAAGGAGGAGAGGGAGGAGAGGGAGTAGGAGGAGAAGAGGAGGAGGAGGAGGAGAAGAGGGAGGAGGAGGAGGAGGAGGAGAGCAGGAGGAGATGGAGTAGGAGGAAAAGAGCGGAGGAGGAGGAGGAGAGGAGGAGGAGGAGGAGAGGGAGGAAGAGGAGGAGGAGAGGAGGAGGAAGAGGAGGAGGAGGAGAGGGAGGAGGAGGAGGAGGAGGAGGAGGAGGAGGAGGAGGAAGAGGAGGAAGAGCAGGAGGAGGAGGAGGAGGAGGAGGAGGAGGAGGAGGAGGAGGAGGAGGAGGAGGAGGAGAGGGAGGAGAGGGAGGAAGAGGAGGAGGAAGAGGAGGAGAGGAGAGAAGAGGGAGGAGGAGGAGGAGGAAGAGGAGGAGGAAGAGGAGGAAGAGGAGGAGGAACTGTTGTATCTGCAGCTCAGCCTCCACTCCTCCACTGGGACGTCTCCTCCTCTTTCTGATCTGCTCTGTCGATAACTCAGCTACAGAAACACCAGGAGCAGGAAGACGCTCGAGCTTCAGACGCTACAGTGAAAACTAGAAAATGTGAACTTGAAACATATTCAGCAGATTCACTATTTGTCCCCCAGACGTTTATCATCATGATCCATAAAATCATCCTCTGGGAAAACAAGGAAAATGTTCTCACAATGTCAAAATGATCCTGGAGTTCCTCATAAAAAAACACATTTAAATTCACTACATCCAGATTTTTCGGCGTGGGGGGGAGGAACCGGTTCCTGTTAATGAGGTGAAATAAAAAGTGTGATCAATCCATTAGAGCGGCTTCCATCAGCCTGACAGGTGGGACGAAGGTATAAAGCCCTCCTCCTCCTCTTCCTCCTGCTCCTTCTTCCTCCCTCCTCTCCTCCTCCTCCTGCTCCTCTTCCTCCTCCTCCTCCTGCTCCTCTTCCTCCTCCTGCTCCTCTTCCTCCTCCTCCCTCTCCTCCTCTTCCTCCTCCTCTTCCTCCTCCTCCCTCTCCTCCTCTTCCTCCTCCTCTTCCTCCTCCTCCTCCTCCTCCTCCTGCTCCTCTTCCTCCTCCTCCCTCTCCTCCTCTTCCTCCTCCTCTTCCTCCTCCTCCCTCTCCTCCTCCTCCTCCTCCTCCTCCTCCTCTTCCTGCTCCTCTTCCTCCTCCTCCCTCTCCTCCTCTTCCTCCTCCTCTTCCTGCTCCTCTTCCTCCTCCTCCCTCTCCTCCTCTTCCTCCTCCTCTTCCTCCTCCTCCTCCTCCTCTTCCTGCTCCTCTTCCTCCTCCTCCCTCTCCTCCTCTTCCTCCTCCTCTTCCTCCTCCTCTTCCTCCTCCTCCTCCTCCTCCTCTTCCTGCTCCTCTTCCTCCTCCTCCCTCTCCTCCTCTTCCTGCTCCTCTTCCTCCTCCTCCCTCTCCTCCTCTTCCTGCTCCTCTTCCTCCTCCTCCCTCTCCTCCTCCCCTCTTCCTCCTCCTCCTGCCACACCTCCCTCTGTGCTCAGGTTAATCTTCTCTTGGCTCCGCCTCCTTCCTCACTCGCCGGCTGGCACGAAGCTCGGGAGGAGAAACCGTTTTATTTTTAATACCTGGTTCAGGAGACTCCAGCTCTCAAACTGTGACTGTGCAGAGGAGCAGAACCTTCAGAGCTTTGCTACGAACACGACCGAGTTATGATTTTCATATTCTGTGTGCAGAGGAAGAAAGAATCTCGGAATGAGCACAATAAAGATTTGAATACGAGGTGAAAGTCAAACGTGGCGAGTCGTGGAAAACACCAGACGCCGATGTCATCTCCTCCTGAGACGTGTTGATGCTGAGGAGCAGTGATGATGGAACTGACCACATCCAGAACTTATTAATACATCTGTCAACTGGGGAAATTAATATCTAGATGTTTACAGATATTGATCTCTGGAGAAAATCTGCTCTTCACTTTAGAATCTCAACGTGAATCAACCATTTAACAGAAGCTATTTAACATAAACTCATATTATCTAGTTACAGAATCATTAATGTGAGGATCTGCTGATTTACTTCATATCATTGTAAATTTAATATCATTATTAAATCAACACTTCTGGGTTTTGTTGTCGCAGTCGGACAAAACTAATTATCCAATGATCCTGGAGCTTTAACAGGATGTGAGTAATCTGACTTTTTTAAACATTTTCTAAAAGTAAACAAATGGTGTTGTATTTTTTACACGAGGAAAAATATTAAAACATTATCAATAATTATTGTTCAATTTATTCTGGAATACAAAATGTTATCAATCATGAATTTGCATTGATATCATCTTTGATCACTACAAACGTCTCCCTCACTTTTCAGATTTCAGCAATTTTAAGAAGAAAAGTTCAAGTTTAAGTCAAGTTTCTTTTACGGTTTAAAATATTGTTTTTTGCTTTGTTATTTTTACAACATATTAAACTTGGGCTCTTAACTGTGCAGTCAGGCTCCATCATAAGAGATTATAAACCTTGAGTCTCCTTTTTCTCAGTTGAACGTCTAGTTACTGAAAGTTTAAAGTTTTTATAATTAAATATAATGTTCAGATAACGGAAAAGTGCAGAACCTTGTCTCCTAATCTGGTGTTTTAGCACCTTTTAACTTTTTATTATAAATTCCACAGCAGCATCGTGGGTTTAGAAACCATCTGGGAGACTTCCTGAGGCCGAGCGCTGGATGTCAGACGAGTTGAAGGTGGAAACCGATAAGCAGCAGCGTGTTTACTACGAGAAGCCGACAGGAACAGGACCGGCTGTCACTGGAAGCTCCTCCCTTCAGGAAATCCAATTACCATCAAAGTGGATTGTTTAGACGACCGGGGTCATTTGTTCAGGCGTCACATTCTGGTCCCGACCGCGTGGACACGACCAGTCAACAGTTCACTCGTTAAACCAGAGAGAGAGAGAGAGAGAGGGACGTCCCTCCACAGCTGGAGACTCTCTGCCTCTCGCTGGGGGTCAGAGGTCAAAGGAACTCTTAGTTCACACGCAGCACTTTCTCTCTGACTCACTCACTCACTCACTCACTGTCTCTGACCCGTGAACACGCCTCCACAGGATCAAAGTGCAGCTTTAATAGTCTCAGTCTTTTCTCCCGTTTACAAACAATAAAATAACAAAACAAACCACCAGACGAGTCGATGCTTCATGAACAAACCTCAAACTCAAACTCAAACCTTTAAACTCTGCAGCGGATCATTCGTCTCCGGGGGAAACTCCCTGAGACTTGGCTCCTGTGTGACTGTAATAAATCTCTTTTCCTGTTTCAAGCTGCTGCTGCTTCTGGTTCTCCAGCTTTCTCCTGCTGAGGAGCTTCTGCAAACAATGAGCTGCGACTCCAATCAAACAAACTCTTCATCGTCTCTTCCTCCTCCTCCTCTTCCTCTTTGTCGCTGACCTCAGGAGCAGCGACGCCCGAGCTCTCACCTCATCACTCACGTCAGAGCTCATAGTGATCCCAGTCTCTAACAGGAGGTGAAGAGGAAAAGTAAATAATGGTTTGATCCTCGTACATCAGGTTATACGCCTGTGATGTTTCAATTCATACAAGTCTCTTTAAATCAAACTACTTTGGAACAAACTGCTTCTTTTGAAGAGAATTTCTCAACTGTAAAGAAGTTCTGTGGGAAGTAACAGAACTTTTAGTTAGTTTCTGTATATTTTTCATGTATCTGTACTTTCCTTTTGTAGATTTATCTGCAAAAATCGTTGCTTTTACTCAATATATATGCAAATAAGTACTTTCTGCTCCACTACATTTTTATAAAGCGTTTTCTAAATAGTAACTTTTTTGTTAACGAGAGGGGAATTGGTCCTTTTATCCAATCAGAGCAGGCAGGTGGCATTAGACTCCGCCTCCTGCAGCAGCATGAAACACACGCTGCGACCACATGACCACGTTTTCCTTTGGGAACATTTTCAAACTGAACCAACAGATTTGTCTCAGACATCACAACCGGGTCAGTAACAAGTGATTGATTCTCCGTCTTGTTTCTACTCTGGGAGCTGAGGCTGGTTGTTTTAATCTGGAAGGAGGTCATGTGACAGGAGCCTGACCAATCAGGGGAGATTGTGACTGAAAAGAACCAATCAGCAAGAGGTCGTGAGTCTACGTCATCGTTTCCAAACATCTCAGTTTCTGTTCGTTCAAACTAAAACTCAGCAGCGTTAACAAACTTTAAATCTCCAGAGTTTGGAGTTTCTGAAACTTTCTCAAATGAAACCGTTGTCGTGCAGCAGCCGTCAGGATGTAGTACTGCATCATCATGTAGTACTGCATCAGGGAATCAGTACACAGAGGTAATACTTGAAGTATATTTAAAAGCAAGTGCTTACTTTCTTTTACTTAGGTAGAAAAGTGAATGTGGTTGTATGTATATCAATGTCTCACATAGACAAGTTAAAATCATCTTCTGCCAACATCCTGGATCAATGATTTAAGAGCTTTGTATGTTTGTGCACGAGGACGTATAGAAAAGTGCACGAGTGTGAACGTGTGAATGACGCAACACACGTTCCTGCCGGTGGTTTCACACTATTCCAGGTTCACAGGTGACGGCAACGTGTCAGGAAACACATGGATGTGCCAAAAGCGAAGAGGAAGAGGAAGAGTAAGACGAAGAGGAAGAGGAAGATGAGGACGGCAGCAGAGAACAGGGATGTGAATAACGTGGGAATCAGACTTTTTCAAAAGAAGAAGAACAGGAAACACAGATTCCTGAGAGAAGCTTCTGAAGACGTAACGTTGTAGAGAATTTAGAGACGTTGAGAAAGAATCCAAAACTTCTCTCAGGTAGCTTCTTCCTTTCTGTCCTTATTGTGATGATTTGAGAATAACTACATTACATGAAATATTGCAACCTTCGAAAAAATGTCAGGATGGTTGATTCATTTTTTATCGGTTTAGTTTTGATATTGATGCTGCAGCTCTGGCTCCAGTTTCTTTCTCATCTTGTTAAACAACGATGATGATGTGCATGACACAATAATAAAAGTCAATCACTCAAAGTAAACAATGTTCTGAAAGCCGCCTGGTTCCAGTTCCAGTCGTAACCATCTTATTACGAATGGTTGGCGCCGCTCGGCTTCGTCTGATCTCTGAGGAACTTCCCTCTTTGCTCAGCAGCTGTGGATCCACGGTTTGCACAAAGTCAGCGTGGCCTAGCTGGACTTCACTACCCAGAAGCCTCTCTGGCAGGTGGACACAGTTACGCTTCATAGCCAGAGAACGCCGTTCGCTCTTTGTCTGTTTTTCACTCAGGTTCAGATTCTCAAATAAATGTCCAGACCCGGCTGCAATTTCTCATCTTCAGCAAATGGACCGAATCTCCAGCGTCTGTTTGGATATGATGCGACTTTAAAATACATTTTTCTGTTTGTTTTTTGTCTCTGACGATGATGGAAGACAGGAAGTGGACGGATTCAGTAGCTGGAATTATGGCTGATGTTGTTCTGAGAGTTTAGAATGTGTTTTTTTTTAAGGACCAAACTAGCCATGTTCATATTTAATGAGTTTTAGAGCCGCGTAATCCTGCTAAGAAACGTACTTAATAATAATAATAATAATAATAATAATAATAATAATCAACAAGTTAATGAAATAATCACAAATTGGAGCTTTGACCACGACAGCAAGAAATAAATCTGCTTCCTTTTGCTTTGACTGAATATTTCCCATCAAATCTGAAGAAGCACAGGAACATAATATGATAAATATAATAAGATGCTGCACGATAAATGAAAAATCTTTTCACAAACACAGAATCATTTTCTGAACGATCGCACACGTCGCGTCTGAAAAGTCTCGACATCGAGGTTTGTTGTCGTCTGTTTTCCTCGAATCTTTGGTTTGAGACGAACTCTTCTGAGTTCAGACGCTTTGTGACTTTCATAACAAACTGAGATCCAGAGTCACGTCGGGTCTCAGTCACACAGATATGAAAGTTCAGCACTGGACAGAAAACACAGCGTTGAATCACTGTCTCATCTGATCTGATGTCTAAAGGTTAAGTTCCTGCATCGGGACATTTGTCAAACTAATCTAGTGACGACTCGAGATGTGATTTATCATCTCATTTTACAGCTGATGTTTTTACCCTCAGCTCAAATATTAAGTTCTGACCAAACTTTTCTTTTAAACTCACATTTTAAAAAAGGACACAAACAGTAGAAAAGGTTCAGATCTGCATCATTTTGTCAATTGGCATTAAAAATATAAGATGATGGTTTTGATTAATTGATTAATTTGAGATTAACAGTAAAATAAAACTTTCCACAGTTGCAGTTTCTTATTTGAGAGGATTTGCTGCTTTTTCTAATCTTCAAAATAAATAGTTTGATTCCATCGTCTAGGGTCAAAAAATCGATTTAATTAAAACAATAATTAGTAAATATCTTAATAATGACAATAATATATAAATAATGTAATTGTGTCCTTTGAGTACAAATACTTTTTTTCTTTCAGTCTCTCATGTGATTATAAAACAAATCCCTTTTTTTTTTTCCAATGAAACAATTATGAACACGACCCCCTGGACTCTGGTATTTATCCTCATTATCTGAAATATTCAAGCGATAAAAAGAACCAGACGATGAAACCATGAGAATCGTTAGATGCTGAGACCAGACAGATGTTAAACAGGACAGATGTTAAACAGCTGCTTCTGTGTCTCTGCTGCTGTCGGGGGGGGGGGGGGGGGGGGGAGCTTTAGGTGAACAGAAGCTCAAACGACCCGGAGGTCAAACTCCACTGATCTCAACTCTCCGTTTAGCTCAGATGATTTATTGCTTTATAAATATTACAAGGACACATTTAATCAGCGCGACTCACGATGTGTTTCAGATCAACAGAGACAGAAAATGATTCAGAGTCTCACGTGAATCATTAAAAACCCATAAAAACATCTGGAATCCGATAAACTCAGACATGAATATCTGCTGCACTGATGAGCAATAATAACATTGAATCATATCTCAGTAAATAAACATGTAGATAAATAAATAACGTCAGAGGAGTCACTAATACAGTTCGATATCCTTTGTTCTGTAGATCTTTACGATACTGGTTCTAAATCAATACTTTAATAATGGTTCTGGTTCTGGTTCTGGTGAGCCAAGCCAGAACGTTAGCATGAACAAGACCAAACTTTAGCATCAACCAAGCTTTAACATGAACCAGGACCAGAACGTTAGCATGACGCGTGATTACATGTTAGCATGACCCAAGTCAGAACGTTAGCATGACGCGTGATTACATGTTAGCATGACCCAAGCCAGAACGTTAGCATGACGCGTGATTACATGTTAGCATGAGCCAAGCCAGAACGTTAGCATGAACAAGACCAAACTTCAACATGAAAAAGACCAAACTTTAGCATCAACCAAGCTTTAACATGAACCAGGACCAGAACGTTAGCATGACGCGTGATTACATGTTAACATGACCCAAGCCAGAACGTTAGCATGACGCGTGATTACATGTTAGCATTACCCAAGCCAGAACGATAGCATGACGCGTGATTAAATGTTAGCCTGACCCAAGCCAGAATGTTAGCATGACGCGTGAATACATGTTAGCATGAGCCAAGCCAGAACGTTAGCATGACACGTGATTACATGTTAGCATGAGCCAAGTCAGAACGATAGCATGACGCGTGATTACATGTTAGCATGAGCCAAGTCAGAACGATAGCATGACACGTGATTACATGTTAGCCTGAGCCAAGTCAGAACGATAGCATGACGCGTGATTACATGTTAACATGACCCAAGCCAGAACGTTAGCATGAATCAGACCAAACTTTAGCATAAACCAAACATTAACCCGAGCCAGGACCAACACGTTAGCATGAGCCGAGACGACACCTGAGCTATAATGAAACGTTAGCATGTGTAAAGCGATGTGTGTTGTGAGATCTGTGACAATTGTTCGTCAGTCCCGATTTAAGTGTTTTCAATGTTTTCTTCTTCTTCTCAAACCAAACACCGGCCCGCAGCCTTCGTCATGTGACCACAGCGTTTGTCATGTGACACGCTGCCGGGTCTCGACAGGTCGAACCGGGCGAGTCGGCGAACTCGTACCTTGGAGATGAGCTCGTCGTGATTGGCCAGGTGAGCCCGGCAGTGGATGCAGCTGTAGGTGCGGTGGCAGCTGGGCAGGTACGCCTGGAAGGTCTTGGACTTGGTCATCTTCACCATGTCCGTGGGGCCGGGCTCCTCGCTGGCGTCCGGGCTGGCGCTGGACGAGTTGCAGCTCTGCTGGACGTGCTGGCAGAAGAAACACTGGAGGATGCAGGCAAAAGCCGTCGTTGTTGTGGAGTGGGGGGGTGGCACGCTCCACCCAGACGCCACGGAGAAAATCAGACCTGGGACAGAGGGACAGAGAGACAGGAAGTGAGTGACATGTTCTGCACTTCCTGTTTCTAGAGCTCATGATCTCGATTGCACTTCCAAAATGAACTCGGCTCATTTGCCGCAGCAATCATCTCTTACATTTGGGGTTTTCAACGGGTTTTGTCCCAGGGACCATTCTGACTAGAAAGTAATCCGCGGCCCACTGATGTGCCTACGCACGCGTGCCTCAGGAAGCTTTAACATTTGGTTTTCCATGTTGGTTTTATTTAAAAACCTCAAACAAATCTAGAAAAATCGGTGTACAAAACAACAAAAACGGTTGATTTTCAGTGCTTAAGAATTGAAAACAAAAATTAAAATGCAGTTTGTAGTTGTACTGCATCTCAGAACCATATGTACATCAATATATAACGTTCATGACTTAAATGTACAGACGTGTAGCCGACATGTTGAGACTTTAACATTTGGTTTTCCATGTTGGTTTTATTTAAAAACCTCAAACAAATCTAGAAAAATCTGTGTAAAAAACAACAAAAACGGTTGATTTCAAGTGCTTAAGAATTGAAAACAAAATTAAAATGCAGTTTGTAGTTGTACTGCATCTCAGAACCATATGAACATCAATATATAACATTCATGACTTAAATGTACAGACATGTAGCTGACATGTTGAGAGAACGTTAAAGTAACGGTGATCAATAACAATCAACATAAACTGGGGCTACACCTGAAGAGGGAAGATGACAAAGTGATGCAGAATATGTCACAAATGATAATCATACAATAACACACAAACAATTGAGGCCTACTTAAGTTTAACCTCATGATCACCAGCACCTTTATATCATTTTAGATATATTTTTCTTATTTTAGATATTTTTCACGATATTCAAGAGTAATCTGGAAATGTGTTGAAATATCAAAGCGAATTTTGCGGACCCCCTGCAATGCCATCGCGGACCACCAGGGGGCCGCGGACCCCCGGTTGAAAACCCCTGTATTACGTGATTACGATCACATGTTGACAACGTGGCAGTTTGTGTTTCATGATTCAATAAAAGTTCAGATCAATGTCGAGTATTTCTGCTTTGAGTCGTTTGAGTTCACAAATAAAGACGTTTATCTGAAGTCGAGTTTAAGAGGAAACATCACAGAGACACATGTTTAATTATTACTCATTATTATCTGAGGCCTCTTGGATGATTGGTTTTGAAAGATAATTGCGGTTTATTATAATTTGGCTTTTATTTAATCACGATGAAGAGGCTCTCATCATCAATTATTAAAATCTAAATGAAGCAGAAGACATTTTCAGGAAAAAGGAAAAAGCACAAAACAGAACCGATCCAAAAACAGAGAAAACAATAAAAACAACAAGAGGCCGAGATGAATTCATCCTCCTGCAGGAGAAGTGTCTCCACAGAGACAAATGAAGACAGGTCCCGGAGGACAGACGAGGTCAGACGAGGACAGACCAGGACAGACGAGGTAAGAGGAGGACAGACCAGGACAGACCAGGACAGACCAGGACAGACCAGGACAGATGAGGACGGACGAGGACAGACTAGGTAAGAGGAGGACAGACGAGGTAAGAGGAGGACAGACGAGGTCAGACGAGGTGAGACTAGGACAGACGAGGACAGACGAGGACAGACGAGGTCAGACGAGGACAGACGAGGACAGACGAGGACAGAGGAGGTGAGACGAGGACAGACCAGGACAGACCAGGACAGACGAGGACAGAGGAGGTCAGACCAGGACAGACGAGGACCGACTAGGTCCGACGAGGACAGACGAGGTCAGACAAGGACAGACGAGGACAGAGGAGGTCAGACCAGGACAGACGAGGACAGACTAGGTCAGACGAGGACAGACGAGGTCAGACGAGGACAGACGAGGACAAACGAGGTCAGACGAGGACAGAGGAGGTCAGACGAGGACAGACGAGGACAGACGAGGACAGAGGAGGTCAGACGAGGACAGAGGAGGTCAGACCAGGACAGACGAGGACAGACGAGGACAGAGGAGGTCATACCAGGACAGACGAGGTCAGACGAGGACAGACGAGGTCAGACGAGGACAGACGGGACGAGCCGAGAACAGACGAGGAGAGACAAGGACAGACGAGGACAGACGAGAACAGACGAGGACAGACGAGGACAGACGAGAACAGACGAGGAGAGACGAGAACAGAGGAGGACGGACGAGGACGGACGAGGACAGACGAGGACAGACGAGAACAGACAAGAACAGAGGAGGTCAGAGGAGGACAGACGAGGTCAGACGAGGACAGACGAGGACAGACGAGGACAGACAAGGACAGACGAGAACAGACGAGGACAGACAAGGACAGACGAGGACAGACAAGGACAGACCAGAACAGACGAGGACAGACGAGGATAGACGAGGTCAGACGAGGTCAGACGAGGTCAGACGAGGACAGACGAGGACAGACGAGGACAGAGGAGGACAGACGAGGTCACACGAGGTCAGATGAGGACAGACGAGAACAGAGGAGGACGGAGGAGGACGGACGAGGACAGACGAGGACAGACGAGGACAGACGAGGACAGATGAGGACAGACGAGGACAGAGGAGGTAAGAGGAGGACAGAGGAGAGCAGACGAGGACAGACGTTGTCAGACCAGGACAGACCAGGACAGACCAGGAAAGACGAGAACAGACGAGAACAGACGAGGACAGACGAGGACAGACGAGGACAGACGAGGACAGACGAGGACAGACCAGGAAAGACGAGAACAGACGAGGACAGACGAGGACAGACGAGGACAGAGGAGGACAGAGGAGGACAGACGAGAACAGACGAGAACAGACGAGGACACACGAGAACAGACGAGAACAGACGAGGACAGACAAGGTCAGACGAGGACAGACGAGGACAGACGAGAACAAACGAGAACAGACGAGAACAGACGAGAACAGACGAGAACAGACGAGAACAGACGAGGACAGAGGAGGACAGACGAGGACAGACGAGAACAGACGAGAACAAACGAGGACAGACGAGGACAGACGAGAACAGACGAGGACAGACGAGGACAGACGAGGACAGACGAGAACAAACGAGGACAGACGAGGACAGACGAGAACAGACGAGGACAGACGAGGACAGACGAGGACAGAGGAGGACAGACGAGAACAGACGAGGACAGAGTTAGCTTAAGAGAGTCGATTATTAGCTTACGTTAGCTCGCTTTAGATAGAAGTTGTGTAATTAACACAACTGAGTCTGTTTGCTGACTTTCTGAAACCTTGTGCGTTCAAACTAGTGTTGAACAAGTTACACAACAGAGACACGACACAAACGAGTTCTCACATCGTGAGATTTAATGTTACACGATATTTACAACCAGCAGCTGCTCAGTGTAACGTTAGCCTGCTAATCCGTTTAGAGTCGAACAGTAAAGTCAACAACTTGCACCTGAAATTTGACGTAAATCAAACAAAATTAGCAAAGTAAACAACCTGAGCTGGATGGTTATGGTCATTTTAAGTTTTTTTACTTTGACCCAGTTACTTCTCCAGGTTCAGAGTCAAGTACAACACAGAACAGATAGAAAAAATTCATGTTTTGTACTTTTATAACTGTAATTCTTGTCAGTTCTTTCTTCCTGTTTACATAGCTCTAGCTTATGATTTCCAACAAAAGATTACTGACGTCTTAAATGGACAATTCTTAAATCTGAATAAATTAAACTGTTAAATCACCACTTTGAAACGTTTTGTCTCAGACTTGTCGTCTCTAAACCGCGGAGCAGTGTGGACGCCACAGTTTTCAAATAAAAACATTGTCGTGTGGATTCAGCCTCAGACGCTGATTGATGAATCTGTGGTGCAGGAGTATTTTTACTTTGTGGTTTCGCTGCTTTCACTCGAGTGAAGCGTGTGAGTTTATTACTTCTGAAGATCAGTGAACGTCTGCTCTGTTCTCTCAGCCAGACGAGGAGGAGGAGGAGGAGGGGGCGGGACTCTGACGAGCTGTGTCTCCTCCTGTGGTGTGTTAAATTTAGACTGTGTGTATTTGATCTGCTCGACCACAGCAGCTTTCACTTCTTGTTTTCACGACAACAACAGGTTCAAAAACAGGTTGATAACAAAAGATCCACTTGTGAGGAGCTGCTGAGAACTTCAGTTTGATTCTAATGGATTCATGCAAATAGGATTTTAATAACTTCATGTTTGATCATCTAACACATCTCTCTGGTAACTTCTACTTAAGTACAGACAATATCAAAGTATCAGAATCTTATTTGATATTTTTATTGATAATCCATCAAAACCCACTGAGACCCATCTGCCTCTGTGTCAGCAGCACGGTCTCTGCTGCAGCTCGGCACCAGAGCACCAGAAGCTTCCTGAGTGAGAGAGCAACAATGAAAACGAGCGGCAGCGGCTCCAGAAGTTTCCAGTCGAGCTGGATCGGCTGCAACAGGAAGAGCGGCAGCGAGACAGCAGCCCGGCGGCCAGACATGAAAACAAAGGAGCTTCCGCAACTCGACAGGAAGCAGCCGTGACGTGGAGCATGGCTGCTCTGCACACACACATGTTAACACACACACACACACACACACACTTCACACAGCTGGGGGGGGTGAGAACTGGGAACTGACCCAGTGACACCAGTCGAGACATATTTACATCCATCCTGAATAATCTGCACAGGTGCCTGAGGAATAATCCCTTTCTGAATTAGCCCAGTTTAACCCCGGCAGCTCGTGCACGGGGAAAGTGAACACACACAAACACACACACACACAAACACACAACTTGCTTTGTTGGTAAATATCAAATAAAGACAAACACACAACACGTGTGCAGCTTCTTTGTTTCTCTTGATCCTGATCATCTCAACACGTTGACTCTGATCTTGTTTATCTACGTTTTGAACTGTTTCCTGTTGTCGGCCTCTCACGTGAACCCGTCCAGGAGCTTCTCACACGGGTTTGACCTTCTCACACGGGTTTGACCTTCTCACTCTGGGGTCTGATCACATGACGGCTCTTGGTTTTGTGTGTTCTCACTTCGTCAGGCGCCGCTTCACAGTTTCATGTTTTGGTTTTTATTGCAAACACTTTAGATTTCCTCTAAAATGGACAGAAAAACAAGTCCGAGCCACTTGAGGAGCTGCTGTCTCCTTTGTCCCGGCCTCGTGTCCTCGGCTGCAGGAGAGGAGGATGGAAGTGAGGGAAGGAGGCGAGTGAAGGAGGCGAGGGAAGGAAGTGAGTGAAGGAGGTGAGGGAATGAGACAAGTGAAGGAGGTGAGGGAAGGAGACAAGTGAAGGAGGTGAGGGAAAGAGGTGAGGGAAGGAAGTGAGTGAAGGACTGAGGTGAAGGAGGTGAGTGAAGGAAGTGAGTGAAGGAGGTGAGTAAAGGAGGTGAGTGAAGGAGGTGAGGGAAGGAAGTGAGTCAAGGAGACAAGTGAAGGAGGCGAGTGAAAGAGGTGAGGGAAGGAAGTGAGTGAGAGGAGACAAGTGAGGGAAGGAAGTGAGTCAAGGAGACAAGTGAAGGAGGCGAGTGAAAGAGGTGAGGGAAGGAAGTGAGTGAAGGAGACAAGTGAAGGAGGTGAATGAAGGAAGTGAGTGAAGGAGGTGAGGGAAGGATGTGAGGGAAGGAAGTGTGTGAAGGAGGTAAATGAAGGAGGTGAGTGAAGGAGGTGAGTGAAGGAGGTAAATGAAGGAGGTGAGTGAATGAGGTGAGGGAAGGATGTGAGGGAAGGAAGTGAGTGAAGGAGGTGAGTGAAGGAGGCGAGTGAAGGAGGTGAGTAAAGGAGGTGAGTAAAGGAGGTGAGGGAAGGAGGCAAGTGAAGGAGGCGAGTGAAGGAGGTGAGTGGAGGACTGAGTTGAAGGAGGAGAGTGAAGGAGGCGAGTGAAGGAGTGAAGTGAGTGAAGGAAGTTAGTGAAGGAGGTGAGTGAAGGAAGTTAGTGAAGGAGGTGAGTGAAGGAGGTGAGGGAAGGATGTGAGGGAAGGAAGTGAGTGAAGGAGGTGAGTGAAGGAGGTAAATGAAGGAGGTGAGTGAAGGAGGTGAGTGAAGGAGGTGAAGGAAGGAAGTGAGTGAAGGACTGAGTTGAAGGAGGTGAGTGAAGGAGGTGAGTGAAGGAGGTAAGTGAAGGAGGTGAGTGAAGGAGGTGAGTGAAGGAGGTGAGTGAAGGAGGTAAGTGAAGGAGGTGAGTGAAGGAGGTGAGTGAAGGAAGTGAGTGAAGGAGGTGAGTGAAGGAGGTAAGTGAAGGAGGTGAGTGAAGGAGGTGAGTGAAGGAGGTAAGTGAAGGAAGTGAGTGAAGGAGGTGAGTGAAGGAGGTAAGTGAAAGAAGTGAGTGAAGGAGGTGAGTGAAGGAGGTGAGTGAAGGAGGCGAGTGAAGGAGGTGAGTGAAGGAGGCGAGTGAAGGAGGCGAGTGAAGGAGGCGAGTGAAGGAAGTTAGTGAAGGAGGTGAGTGAAGGAGGCGAGTGAAGGAGGTGAGTAAAGGAGGTGAGTAAAGGAGGTGAGGGAAGGAGGCAAGTGAAGGAGGCGAGTGAAGGAAGTGAGTGGAGGACTGAGTTGAAGGAGGAGAGTGAAGGAGGTGAAGTGAAGGAGGTGAAGTGAAGGAGGTGAGTGAAGGAGGTGAGTGAAGGAGGTAAGTGAAGGAAGTTAGTGAAGGAGGTGAGTGAAGGAAGTGAGTGAAGGAGGTGAGTGAAGGAGGTGAGTAAAGGAGGTGAGTGAAAGAGGTGAGTGAAGGAGGCGAGTGAAGGAGTGAAGTGAAGGAGGTGAAGTCAAGGAGGTAAGTGAAGGAGGTGAGTGAAGGAGGTGAGTGAAGGAAGTGAGTGGAGGACTGAGTTGAAGGAGGAGAGTGAAGGAGGTAAGTGAAGGAGGCGAGTGAAGGAGGTGAGTGAAGGAGGCGAGGGAAGCAGGTGAGGGAAGGAGGTGAGTGAAGGAGTGAAGTGAAGGAGGTGAGTGAAGGAGGTGAGTGAAGGACAGAGTTGAAGGAGGAGAGTAAAGGAGGTGAGTGAAGGAGGTAAGTGAAGGAGGCGAGTGAAGGAGTGAAGTGAGTGAAGGAAGTTAGTGAAGGAGGTAAGTGAAGGAGGTGAAGTGAAGGAGGTGAGTGAAGGAGGTGAAGTGAAGGAGGTGAGTGAAGGAAGTGAGTGGAGGACTGAGTTGAAGGAGGTGAGTGAAGGAGGTAAATGAAGGAGGTGAGTGAAGGAGGTGAGTGAAGGACTGAGTTGAAGGAGGAGAGTAAAGGAGGTAAATGAAGGAGGTGAGTGAAGGAGGTGAGGGAAGGATGTGAGGGAAGGAAGTGAGTGAAGGAGGTAAATGAAGGAGGTGAGTGAAGGAGTGAAGTGAAGGAGGTGAGTGAAGGAGGTGAAGGAGGTGAGGGAAGGAGGTGAAGTGCACAGGTGGAGAACAGCTGACATCCACACTCAGTGAAAACAAAGCCTTGCAGCTCTGGTATCAGGAAGAGTCCACACAAAAGACCTGGCTGCTCTGACTCACACAAAAACACAACACAACCACAACACAACGTGTCGCTTCCACTCAATCCTCAACCTTCATCTGTGTGAGTTTTATCATGACATCACAGCCTCCTCTTCCTCCTCTTCCTCCTCTAATCCTCCTCTTCCTCTGGACGTGTGTCTCTCCAACAAAGAACACACGACGGCAGCAACAGTGTCGCTGCTGCTTTGTGTGTCTGCTGCTGGTGCAGTGTGTGAACAACACAACACAACACCACACCACACCACACAACCCCTGGCTGTCAGCTGGCCCCCTGCTGTTACTCACCACCTGGGTCAGATGTGCACAGTCAGCTGTTGTTTGTTGTTGGTGTTGTTGTGTTGTTGTTGTTGTGTGGTCGGTCCGCTGGTTGTCGCCCCCCCCGGCTCCATGTGTGTGTCCGTCTCAGGTTCGAGTCCCGCTGATGACGCGTCGCATTTTGAGCCGAACGTTCTTTGTTTTTTCTCTTTTGTGAAACGAGCTGTCCGCGTTACTTTGTGCACGTCACCAGGTGGGCGGGACCCGGGGGCTCTGATTGACGGGCCGGCGGACCAATGGGAAGGCGGCGCTGCCTTCAGGCTCCCGTGGGAAAGATGGAAACCAGGCAGAGCGCTTTGTTTCTCTACTCGTGTTTACTTGGGCTCTATTCGTTTTCTATGTTTCTTTTCTAGTTGTTGATTTGATGGATAATATTTTATTAAGTTCTGCGTAATAAACTGCCTCATTATACTTGTGTTATTGTTTGTGTGCAGAGCTTTTTTCATCCTACCTGGTTTTATGGTCAATGTTTTTCATCAAATGAAACTGAATGTTCTTTATGACTGTTGCTGTTTAAACGTTTTAATGATTTATTGGACTGATGTTTATTTATTCAGTACATGGTTTATATGTATAAATACTTTAAACATTGACACACTTTTACAATATGTTAAAAACTGTTGTAAATACAGCATCTATCGTACTTCTGTTCGTCCCGGGAGATGGATCCTCACATGTTACTCTCTATGAGGTTTATACAGTTTTCATTCCCTGTTAGTATTACTCTTGTTTAGCACTTTGTTAAGATCTGAGACCATTATGTGATTTGTGAATATGGGTTGTACTAATATAATTTGATTGATTTTACAGTTTTTTTCACTATTTTAAAGCTCAGTGATTCAGCTGGATATGGAGCATCGCAGCAACAAAATTAAACTTGTGACTATTAAAGAGGAAGAGATTCTATGAACGTTGTTTTCATGAGATCAGCAGCGACGACTTCTGAGAAGTAACGAAGTGAACAAAAGGATCTGGAGAGTTTTTGCTGCACAAATGGGCCGAAAACTTATCACAAACTAAACATGCAAATAATTGATTGTTCTAAAATATGAAACTCTTTGTCTTTGTATTCTAGTTTTGACAGGAACTTATTCATATGATGCATCTGTACTTAATTAACTTTCCCTGCATACAATCACTCAAATTAATGTCCTTAAATAAATTTGTTTGGATTTTCTTTGGTTCATATCTATCTTGATTAGTTCTGTTTTTTTTAAACACTTTATAATAAAGCTGACTTTGTGTGTTTACTATAAATAGAAGCTTCTTTCACTTCAGTTTTCAGGTTGATGAATGTGGAAACTTCTCCTCTCCAGAAGTTCAGTGCACGTCCACATGATTTCCTGCAGTAAACAGAAACCTTCCACATGTGCATAAAGAGCCTCTGTGTGTGAACTTTGTCGGAGCTGATGTGTTATTCACTGCAATAAATTGAATCATCTACTTTAGTTTCAGGAAGGTGAAGCTCTCAGAGTTATTGCTCAGTTCCTGTTGTTGCTGAGCAGATTATTTCCCATGCGGCCTGAACGCACCTCACAGGAGAGGAGGGAGCGTGCAGATCCCCGGATGTGTAAATAAATACAGGATGAGAATATGAATCTGAGTCTTCATCTTCCTCAGATATTAGAGCGGTGACGTTGACACCTGCAGCTCTAAAGACTCATTTTCAGATTCTGGACATTTTCACCAGATTCTTCTCACAAATAACAAACTGATGTTTATTAATAATAATCTGAAGTGAAGAGTTTGATAGAATGTGTTAAATAAAAAGATCCTCGTGTATTTTACAAGGATGGAAAACAATAAAAGAGTCTGATGTTAGATTGACAGCATGTGACACACACACTCACACAACCACACACACACAGACACACACACACAGACACACTCACACACCCTAGTTATTTTTAGAAACAGATCCATCATCCAGCTTCATCCAGAGTTGTTTACGCACTTTCCCCATTTGAAGGATTTAAGAATCAACAGGACGAGTGGATTTCACCGAACAATGATGATGAAGATATATTTCTATATCTATATATCATATTTCTAATAATCAAGCAGATTCAGTTAGATTCTGTTTGATGAAAACCTAAAATATTAAAAAAAGGACATATACACATCACTAGATTCCTGGAGCAGCTTAGTGAAACCAAACCGATGCTTGTTTTCACACGATTCATATTTCATATGCTCCAAAACCAAAGCAGATATTCCTCCTGCAGCAGATGTTTGTTTATGAGTTCAAATCTGCTTCACTCGGCTCTGATCCACATCTGGAATCAGAGGATAAGATAAATATGAAATCTATTAAATATGGAACCAAACACGAATCTGTCCTTGTGTGAAGCCGAGGAAACGAGCTGCAGCCTGAAGCAAAGACTCATGGGATATTCATCATCATCACCATTGTTGTTTTTATCATCATCATCATCATCATCATCATCATCATCATCATCATCATCATCATCATCATCATCATCATCATCATCATCACTGTGATGCCTGTGTTTGTTCCTCCTGTGTGTTGTTGCTACCATAGATATATATGGTTGCTACACCAGCACCACCAGAGGAAGGGGACGCACGTAAACACATCCTCATCTTCATCATCATCCTCATCATCACCATTATCCTCATCTTCATCATCATCATCATCACTGTGGTGCCTGTGTTTGTTCCTCCTGTGTGTTGTTGCTACCATAGATATATATGGTTGCTACACCAGCACCACCAGAGGAAGGAGACGCACGTAAACACATCCTCATCTTCATCATCACCATCATCATCATCATCATCATCATCATCATCTTCATCATCATCATCACACTGCAGCTTCCCTCAGAGGTGCGTGGCTGCGCGTGCGCGTGACCGTTATGAAATCCGTTCACGTGGCCCGTTAAGCAGCTCCAGGAAAAAAACACTGACCGAGATCTGCAGCCGAGGAAGAGGAGGATGAGGAGGATGAGGAGGAGGCTCTTCATCCTCTTCATCCTCCTCCTCATCATCATAACAGAGGTGGCGCAGATGATCACGTGACAGCAGCAGAGGAAACGTCAGCTGATTGTTGTTGAAACCTCGAACACTAATTAATGTAAGAAGATTATTACCGAGGCCGGAACCGTTATATAAAGGAAAAGTGTGTCCGATAAAGGAACCACCAGGTCAGAGACCAACAGAGAAGAATCAGGAATATTAAACTATATGAATATAATAAACAGAACCAGCCTGTGAGATAGAAACTCTCTGAATCTAACACAATATAAAGTGTGGTTATATAAAGTTGAATGTGTGTAGTTGTGCAGTAGTTGTGTCCTCAGCGGGACACCGGACCAACACTCACCGCTGGACCTCGTCCTCGTCCCCCGCCGGAGACACCTCAACACGCCGGAGACGATCCTCCGGTGTGTCCTCCGGTGTGTCCCCCGGTGTGTGTCCCGGTGTGTGTCCCGGTGTGTCCTCCGGTGTGTCCTCCGGTGTGTCCCCCGGTGTGTGTCCCGGTGTGTCCCCTCTATGTGTGTCCTCCGGTGTGTCCCCTCTATGTGTGTCCTCCGGTGTGTCCCCTCTATGTGTGTCCTCCGGTGTGTGTCCCGGTGTGTCCTCCGGTGTGTCCTCCGGTGTGTCCCCCGGAGCTCCAGCAGGAGCCAGAGTGGACAGGTGGACAATCCGTCACTGTCCCATGGAGACAGCAGCGGACAAAGACATGAGGGTCTCCGGTGGAGGTGGTCCTCTCAGGTGGAGCTGTCCGGTGCTGGAGGGTGAGACAGGTCTTTCTGTCCTCGGTCCGGTCCCTGGAGGGTGAGACAGGTCTTTATGTCCTCGGTCCGGTCCCTGGGGGGTGAGACAGGTCTTTCTGTCCTCGGCCCGGTCCCTGGGGGGTGAGACAGGTTTTTCTGTCCTCGGTCCGGTCCCTGGAGGGGGAGACAGGTCTTTCTGTCCTCGGTCCGGTCCCTGGGGGGTGAGACAGGTCTTTCTGTCCTCTGTCCTAATCAGCTGTGATTACACAGGAAGCTGCGGGCTGTGTACGAGGCGTCACCGGGTGTGTGGTCCAGGCTTCATGCTCCGCGGGCATCGAACGTGTGAGAGCTGCGTTCACTGTCAACTTGTTCATGGAAAGTGCAGGAAAAAGCAGTTTTATTTTCCTCCAGCAGGGATGCGTTTAGGGACCGTGGGACAAAGGAATGTTTTGTTCGAGCGCGCAGGGAAAGAACCTGGAACATGTCGAGACAAGTTTAACTTCAGGATGAACAAGATCCTGGAGGGAGTTTAGATTGAGACAAGACACAAAACACATACAACACACAAAGTGACAGGTGTTTAAAAGAGGTCCAATAAAAACAAGATAAGGAAAACAAGATATAAAACATCCAAGGCAACAACCAAATCAGGACAATGTCATTTAAATACAACAGGTACAAAATGATTCATGGTTTAAAAGTCATGGAAAAAGATAAGATTAATATAAATATAATAAACATTTCTATACGACAAATATAACTTAAACTTATGGGCAAAAAACATCTTGAGTGCAGTTCAATCTAATTGTTTCCAAAGCTTTCGGACATTTCTTAAAGAATACCACAAGATACGGTTGAAAGCTCTGGATTGAGATGGCTATGTGTATTAACACATGTATTTTTAACTTTGAAGTTAAGTCCTGACTTTTTTTCATGTGTTTCCTGTGTGGTGTCACCAGAAATACTTGTCTAGAAATCACAGACGCTGTGTCAGCTGTGTAACAGTCTATTTTGGGTAAATATCAACCACAGTCATTTTACTTTCACTATTCAACTCTCACTTCCACAAAGTATCTGTAACCTCCTGAAAAGTTAAATCAAAGTTTACTTCCAGCTGCTGCTTCTAACCTCAACAATAACAACAGAGCTTCTCATCTTCAGAAACTCTTAAATCTGACTTTTGGAGCAGACCCTGAAGGCAGCAGCAGCCTAGCTACACAGCCGCTTCTAAAAAAAGCGTCCAATCAGCGAGAAGAAGAATCCGCAGCTGGCCAATCCGCTGCGAGGGAGGGCGGGGCCAGAGGAAACAGCCAATCAGCCTGAGACCATATTTTGGACTGCGCGCTCCCGTGGCTGAGGGTTGTTTTTGACTGTGCGCGCCACCGACTCAGTCGCAGTGCGCATGCGTGACCGCATTGCGAGCACGTGGTCGAGGCGCAGGAAGTAAACAAACCCAGAGGTCTCCACGTGACCTTTATTGTCTCACATCACAGGTCAAATTTGTTTTATTTTACATTTTATATTTTTACAACAACAATTTAAAACCCGAATTTACATATTTCCTTTATTATAACTCAGGTTAAAATAGCTGGAAACGATACAGTGTGTTTTATGATAATATTACTTCATAACAAACATAACTCATCTTCAAAATAAAGCAGATTTCCGTTCACATGAAAGCGAACTCCATGGATTTGGACCTCGCCGGCTCCGGTAGTGAATGACATTAATTTATAAAGCAAAGGACAAAGACTGCACCAGATGTTTTAGCCTGAACAACAGCGCCCCCTAAAGGACACTGTGGATTAAAGTGGTGACAACTCAGACTTTAAAAGATGAAATTAGTTTTCCATGGTTAAAATATATGAAGTGATTCTTCTAGAACAGACTCAAGATATTCAAATGTCCTCAGATCTTTAAGTGACAACACAACAATGTAAAGAATATTAGAATATTAAGTTTTACCAGTAAAATGCATTTAAAGTTTCACTGTGGAATAAAGTGGCTACAACTCAGACTTTAAAAGATGAAATTAGTTTTCATAGTTAACATATATTAAGTTATTATTCTAGAACAGACTCACGATATTAAGAAATCCTCAGATATTTTAGTTACAACACAACAATGTAAAGAATATTAAGTTTTAGCAGTAAAATGTATTTAAAGTTTCAAAAGTAGGAGTTAAATTCTGAAGAACTGACGTCCTGATGATTCAAATAAAAAACTCTTATTCAAACAAGATCATATTATGAACATGAGATTTTATTCTTTACTCTTATCAGACACATGAGCATGAATGACGATGTGTGGCGGCAGGGGGCGCTGTTTCTCAGCATAAGTTACATAAACGTTGATTTATGTAAACTTTTAGATGTTTATATAGTTTGTACAAACAACAGTGTCTAAGCATCATTAAGCAGAAGTGTGATATATTACAGTGGCAGACAATAAGAGCCACACGTCATGTTTTGGAGTAATAAACCAGTTTTATTAAGAATTTCCACTCGTGTCATTAAACAACATTAAACATTGATCGTGAATCTGGATTGTGAATCAAAAACACACGTCACAGACTTGGTTCAGAGTTTTTAATGTCTACTCAAATGTCTTGGCAGAGTCGCAAAGAGAAAAGATATTTTTCAAAGTGGCCGTCGGTTTTTTAATAACAGCTCAGAAAAACGCTTTGTTCAAAATCAAAATCCTTCACATGATAAAATGAAACCGATGGATTCAAAGTATTTCTGTGGCAGATCCAAAACACAACCAAGGAGCTCCAGGGTTTCTACTGTTTGCTTTGAGAAAAAAGTTCAACTACACAATTAAAGGTTTTTATACTGATCAAAAAACATACAGAGTGAAGAAGTTCCACTGGAGACGACGAGATTAGTGTCCGATAGAAACATAACATTCATCTTACCATAAAAATATCTGCACAAAAACAAATCAAAGAAAAAAAACAACCAACAAAAAAAAAAAAAAGAAGAAAGGGTAATGCAAAAAAAATATAAATGTTTGCTTTTTCATCTTTTTCAATACAGTCACAAATCACACAGCTGTGGCAAAGGATTCTCTTTAAAATGTACAGAACTGAAAGATAAGGATCCCCCCCCACCCCCCCAACCCAACCCCCCCCACTTGATTGTGTTCATTGTTAAGAGCGTATACTGCGAGGACGACGGATCCCGACGGAACACAAGCTGCACGTCAAATCTTGGATATCAAGACTATCAAAAAAGGCACAAACAGACGCACAAAGAACTCGGCAGAAGCTTCTTTTTTTTTTTTTTTAATACAACTAATATCAGGAAGGTTTTTCCAGTCCCCCCCCCCCACCCCAAAAAGGAAAAACAAAAAGACTATCTACAGGCGAGTCCCAGCAGGCACCTCGGATTACCAGTCCGGTCCCAGTCCAAGTCCCAGTCCCAGTCCCAGTCCCAGTCCTGGTCCCAGTCCGGTCCGGTCCCAGTCCCAGTCCTGTCCTGGTCCCGTCCCGGTCCCAGTCCCAGTCCGTTCTTGTCCCGTCCCAGTCCAGTCCCCAGTCCAGTCCCAGTCCTGTTCCAGTCCTGTTCCAGTCCTGTTCCAGTCCCATCCCAGTCCCTGTCCCCAGTCCAGTCCCAGTCCCAGTCCCAGTCCCAGTCCCAGTCCCATCCCAGTCCAAGTCCCGTCCCAGTCCAAGTCCCGCCCCAGTCCCCGTCCCGGTCCCGTCCCAGTCCCGGTCCGTCCCAGTCCCTTCCCGTCCCAGTCCCTTCCCGACCCAGTCCCCATCCCAATCCCAGTCCCAGTCCCGTCCCCGTCCAGTCCCGTCCCAGCCCCCGTCCCAGTCCCAGTCCCAGTCCCAGTCCCAGTCCCAGTCCCGTCCCAGTCCCAGTCCCGTCCCAGTCCCGGTCCCGTCCCGCTGCTGCAGAAGCAAGTGCATTTAGTAAAGAGTGTGAAGACGAGTGTGAGGACGAGCGGGACAGACGAGTCTCCACCTCACGTCTCTGCACGGGAAACGTGGGAGTGCAATAAACTGTCCTCACTGAAATCAGTTTTGGTCATAACGTCGTTTTTAATAAATCTCAGTGGACAGAAAAAATACGTTTTTTTATTCTTAAGCAAAGAGGAAACTGAGAAAAATAGTTTTAGTTTCTTTCCCAGAAAAACTTGATGAGCTGTGGATCCAGAGTTTTGTTTTTACATTCTCAGACATAGTTTAGTTTCTTTTTTACATTTCACAAATTTTTTGAAAAATCATTGATGGATCTTGATGAAACATTAATATATTTTGAGTCATTCATCAAGACACAATATTGATTGACATCATTTCAAACTATCCTGGACTTTTAAACCGTCATTTATCTGAATTCATCCAGGGTTTCTTTTTAGCCCAAACCATAATTATATAAATCGACAGATTGTATTATGATGAAAATGTATCTACATTAGCAGCAAATTACAAATTTATTGATTATTTTATCAATTACAACACACAGAGTTGTCGTCTCAGGTTCGGCAGCTGAATCTGAAAATCTCCACATTATCTGTGAATGTGGTTTCTGTCGCCCTCCAGTGGTTCAACTCGTCACTGACTCTTCCTCACATTGATTTTTAACTCTGTCCACTGTGATTTAATTTGAGCAGAAGTGTCTGTAAAACTCAAACTTGCCTCTGACGTGTGAGTTAATGTAGAATAAGAATCTTCTGATAATAAATCGTGAGTTTGCAGCTCGACCCTGAAACAGAACGTTACTCGTCAGTGAGAAGAAGAAGAAGCATCGTCTCGATTTGGATTTAAATCTCTAATTTCTTCCTTTAAGTGCTGTTTGAGTTTGTCAGGTAGATTCAGAGTTTCATCGACTGGGAGACGCTTCAGTGTCGGATGTGATTCTGCTTTGATTTGATCGTTAAGGACGTGAATCTGACCCGAGTCCGGATTCACCACGACACCGACCACGTCTGAGGCTCCTGAACAATGAACACGAGACGCTGGAGCTAAAAAAGACCGAACCCCTCAAATCCACAAATATGATCATTGAGGTCATAACTTCTTTCACTTGAAATGAAACCTAATTCAACAGTCTTCAATCAGCAGCGACTGACGAGAAGGGAAACGAGGGTTTGGACTCTGCTGCAGTTCTGGGTTGATTAATTTCTTCTTCTACTCGAGTGAAAGCGAAGTCGCCTTCTGACGTCGCCCTCTACTGTCCCGGAGGACTGATGGAGAACATGATCAGCGTCCGGATCCCAGTTCTCCGGTTCAGGAAACAACATGCTCGTGTTGCACTTGGTATAAATACCGATATATGGTTATTCTCCTATTTGCGACCACAACAGCGTGGATGTCTTTGCATCACGAGGAGACTGGAAACTGAGGGAATGAGCATCGATGGAGGTGGAAACTAAAGAGACGAGAACGCTGGAGAGAGAGAGAGAGAGAAAGCGAGCAGACAAAGCACCGTGTGATCGGCAGGTGTGATTCACCGCAGGGGGTCGAAGGTCAGAGCGGCTCTGCCCGGCTCGTGTGGCACTTAACATCCTCGTCTTTGTCTTTGTTTACAGAGCTTTTTAACAGTCATGCAAAGGGCACAGTTGTTTTCTAACAAGGCGAGAGAGAAAGACACGAAGAACAAACTGAAGCACGGGACAGAGGACGAGAAGCGGAGGGCGAGACATCGAGCGTCAGCGGCGAACGGATTCTCCTCCCGACGCGGAGACTTCCCCCAAATATGAAAAACATTCTCCTCACACGCGTGCGGATTTAACTTTAAGTTTCCTTCAGGTTCTCGTGGCTAAGGCAGAAATCGAAGGTGAAACTTTTCAGCGCATCATGAAATGTGATTTTTTTTTTTTTTTAAATCAACTACACAAATTGACGACTCACTGAAGCCGATGAGAAATAAAAACGGGCATTTAAATTTAAATGTTTTTTGATAAAAAGAAAACGGTTATAAATTCATCTGATTCACCTTCTGTCGTCCCACCTGCCAGTAAAATATCTTAAGACTCTTTAGGCTGTATATATATATCTATTTATATATTCATATTTATATGTATGTATTTGCATTAGGGCCTGGGTGAGAGTGTTAGCGGCGGCTCGTGGTCTCCAGAGGATGATCCTGTGACTTCATTGCATAAATCAGTTGATTTCATTTGTGTTTTTCTTTTTTGTCAAAAAGACACAAAGCGAGCGAGAGACAGATCCTCGCTTGTAACAGTGCGTCAAAGGTGAGAAAATTCAAAAAAGACCCTTTGATTTTTAATGATGAATCTTTCTACGTAATAAACCGTCGTTTTGTGCGATGTGGGCGGAGCTAACACAGCGACGCAGAGAGACGCTCGTCTGTCGCCGGACATGAAAAGGTCGTGAATAAGAAAAGCCAGAGCCAAACGCCTTAGAGACACAAACACACACACAACTTGTTTATCTTGGCTTAAATCACAAAAATCCCCCCCACCCCCCCAAACTGTAAGCTGTGATCCTCCCCCCCCCCCCGCCTAACCCATCACCTCCGGGGGAGAGAGACGTGATGTTTGATTGATTGATTGATTGATTCCTGACGCCATTCCTGAGTAAAGTGGACTTGACGAGTGAGACCCAAGGAATCCAGGTGATGTGGAAAAGCAGGAGAAAGAAAAAGAGAGAATAGATATTTATATATCACAGCAACAGTGAGGAGGAGGAGGAGGAGGAGGAGGAGGAGGAGGAGGAGGAGGAGGAGGAGGAGGAGGAGGAGGAGGAGGAGCCGTGGCAGCGTGAGGCTCGTCCACACAGATCTGCAGAGAGAAGAAACAAGAAGCTGAAACACACCGACTCAAACTGGACTGAACAGATTTACATGCTCCCGTCATGGTCTCCAACCCGTTAACACCTGAGGGCCTTAAAAATGCTGAGTCACTTCGAACTCAAAGTGAAGTTTTGCATCACGTGACTCACGGATTATTTGCATTTACTCTCACAAGCAACGTAACGGGAATATTCGCCTGTTCTGTGGAAAACTGACGGAGTCTAGAGTCATCACGTGGGAGGAGCTCACGGCTGAAATCACAAGTATCCACCATTATAAACAGTGGCATTAGCTTTAAGTGGAGAACCACCCGAACTATTTAAAAAAACACACATTTTACACCATTGAAACACACCCAGTTATTGAAAACTCACGTGTCTATCTAAAAACACTGATCTGTTGCTTCCCTAGTCAGCTCCACAGCTAACGTGGCTCAGCTAAAGCAGAGAGAAATTTTCATATCCACATCTTGGAGACTCTTCCTGGAAGTCTCTGGTCTAGTAAACCATCTTGATGAAGACAAGTTCTTTCTGAAGCCTCCGCATTGATCCCTCCCTGGAGTGGTGTGGCTTATGTTCTTCGTGGGTCTAATATAACACCTGAGGCTGCACTGAACTCAAAGTTTTGCATCATGTGACTCACGGATGATTTGCATTTACTCTCGCAAGCAACGTAATGGGAATTTTCGTTTTTCTTTGGAAAACTGACGGAAGCTAATTCCTGTTTTGGAAACAAAGGACTGTGGTTTCCAGCACGAGAATCAGAAGGAACGTTACTGCTACAGCTTCCATCTCCACCTTCACTCCGTCCTACGCTCTGATTGGCTGGAAATCTTATGAGTATGAACTCGGCTTTACCGACGGAGCCTCGGTCAGCGGGAAAATCACCCGAGTCTGAATCTTCATTATTTAAATCTTTGTTTTGGTGAATGAAACTCTCACTTAGATCTTCAGCCATCGTCTGAATCACTCAAACGTCTTTACAGGCTGAGAGAGCTGAAAAACAAACTACACTCCGGAATGGATTCTGACTTCACTGCAAGTATCAGGAAGTTTATGATAACTTCATAAAGACATGCACACGAGTCGTCCAGCTCTAAAGAGAGAAACACGCATGTGGCATCAGGTGTAAACGGGTTGAAGGAAGCATGTAAACCTTAGTTTTACATCCATGACTTTAGATTTAAAAAGGCACAAATGTAGGAATATTTCAGGTTAGTCAGTAAAATAGAACTTTGTGTTGTTTCTTTAAAGTTTCAGCTCAGATAGAAGTGGTTTCACCCTCACAGAGTTCAGTGTGACATCTTAACTCCATGAGGAACACCTCGGTCCCTCTCTGGGTTCGTGTACGTTCCTCCTGGACCGGGGACTCACCTGTGTGAGATGTTAGGACCTGAAGGCTTGCTGGAAACGTGCCGTCTCTTCAAAGATGAGCTCCTTCAGCGTCTCTTTGGGTAGATCGTCCAGCTCCATGTCAAACTTGAAGGGAGCCTCAGCGACCGGCTGCACAGGACGACAGAGACACACTGGTTTAAAACCTTTATCCAGTAGGACAGATATGAAGGAATAAGTCCCAGAATTAAACAGTTTTCAGACAGTGACATCTGAAGACAGATCCCTGTGAGCGTCTCACCTCGTCTGTGGGGTCGTAGTATTGCTCCAGGTACGGATGAGCCAGGGCCTCCTCCACCTCGATCCTCTTGTGAGGGTTAAAGGTCAACATCTTGTCCAACAGGTCCAGAGCTGCAGCGCAAAATGACACATCAGCAAAAAGAGGAGATGATGTCAGAGATTTGGAAACAACCTCAGCAGATCAACACCCGGCACACTGAGCAGGACTACACTCAGTTCTAATTGTACACATTTCAGGAGGAGCTGCAGTGTTTCCTCCAGGATCTGTCTGGGGTGAACTCTGTGATATTGAGGATGGATGGATGGATAGATGGATAGATGGATAGATGGATAGATGGATGGATGGATAGATGGATAGATAGATGGATAGATGGATAGATTACTTTATTCATCCCCGAAGGGAAATTAAGTCGTCATAGCAGCCGGTATATTTGAATACAATAAAATACAATACAATAGAATAAAATAAAAAATATTGAGGTAGAAAGAATAAAAACAGAAACACAAGATAAATAGGTAGATAAGGTGCAGTGGCAAGATGATGGTAATAGTACTGATGATATGATGGTAATGTTATTGTTAGACAGTATATAAAAATAGTACAGTATATATAGTATATAATATAACATAATATATATGATAGTAATTATACCAATATAATAGCAGTATATAGTAATAATGGCAGCAACAGTATATATAAGAATAATAGTAAATATAATAATAATATGTACACATGTATAAATATGTGTATATAGACTTATATATACAAAGAATATACAGAGAGTATGATATAATATGATATATAGTAGAGGTATGAATATAAGTATTTGACTATACAATAGATAATATACTATGAGTGTAAGAATATGTAGACAGAGTGCAAAAGACAATATTATTGTATAAAATGATATATAATATCAATATGGTTTAAATTAACACATATCACATATGATGTGAAGTAAGAGGTCGTCCGGGCTCTGACCTTTGGGGTCGGCGTTGGGGAAGAGGCGGTTCCACGGCACTTTGCAGCGCAGCGGCAGCGACAGCAGGTAGTTCCTGGCCTTGATGTTGATGATGCAGTTGAGATCCTCCTGAGACGGAGAACCCAGGATCCCTGAGGGAGAACAGATGAGGTCATATCATCAGGAGCACACAACACTACACACAACACTACACACAACGCTACACACAACGCTACACACAACACACACTGTACTACCTCGGTCTCAACCTACTGTAAAACAGGGAGATATTGACTGGTGTGATGTAATTGTATCTATAATTAAGAAGCAAGTGGGCACAGTATAATAATTTATATTTCTCACATCCAAGTTGGCTGAATATCTGCTATTCACACATGGTTCACACTTCACTATTTACTGATTCAGAGCAGAATTATTACCCAGAATGTGGTTGAGCTGATCCAAGTAGTGTTTCCCAGGAAAGATCGGCCTGTTGGACAACATCTCAGCCAGGATGCAGCCCACGGACCAGATGTCTATGGACTTGGTGTAACCCTGAGGGTCACAGGCACAGAGACACAGTCACACCAAAGGTCAATGAGTTCAAACAGAATGTATTCTGGTCTGGAAGCAACAACAGAGGCTGAAGCCTGGAGGTGTGAGGACCTGGAAACTGGTTTACTACATCAGAGTATTAGCAGGATTCAGAACACAACGTCTATAATTAGATTAAAAGGAATACAAGAACTCTAATTTAAACTGAAATTTAATTCATGACAAAGCTGAGCTCCCAAAACAAACATTTAATCTCAGCCTTTTCTCCTCTGTGATCTCGAAGGACACTCACCTTGGAGTTGAGCATGATCTCAGGTGCTCGGTACCAGCGAGTGGCCACGTACTCCGTGAGGAACCCGGTGTGGTCGTGGTCGGGATCGGCCACGCGAGCCAAACCAAAATCACAGATCTGCACAAAGACGAGACACAACACGACGATGAGCAACATCAGACGATACAGATTGTTTTCACTGACAAAGTCAAACTGTTGGAACAGTTCAGACTCTTCAGAGCAAAGGTTTGAACGTCTCTCCTCTTGAACCACGATGGTCAGACACACATTATTACACACAACTCTTCATATCAAATATCCCATATAGTGCATCTAGCTGTCTGAATGATTAGTGAGTATCTGGACCCGACCTTGAGGTCACAGGTGGTGTTGAGCAGGAGGTTGGACGGCTTCAGGTCGCGGTGCAGCACGTTGGCAGAGTGGATGTACTTGAGTCCACGGAGGATCTGGTAGAGGAAGTAGCAGATGTGGTCGTTGCTCAGGTGCTGAGTCTTCAGCAGCTTGTACAGGTCCGTCTCCATCAGATCCTGGACGATGTATCTGCACGTTTACACACGTTAAAGAACTTGAACAACAAAATACACAAGTAGAAAACTTTGTCCCGGGTCGGATGAGTCACGTTTTTTATTCCCTATCTGGTGCACGTGGATATGTTCTATGAGAAATGAGGATCCTAGAGATGTTGCTGTTGAGACGACTGTGCTGGTTTCCACTGAGCGAGTCGGCTCATCACCAGCAGAACAACACACACACTACATGAAGAAACTAGGATTACGGACTCCAGTTGCTGCTGGGCTACAGTGAAGAGCGTCTCCGACAAATACACGGTGACAGGAGATGATTATGTAATAAAACAACTGAACAGCCCCGGTCTGCAAACAGTGTTCGAGTGGAAGAGCCTCAGTTAGACGGATGAGAAGTGAGAAGGATACACGTCCTTCATCTGGTCGATGGTCGGCGTGCGGATGATGTCGTTGATCCCGATGATGTTCTCGTGTTTGAAGCGCAGCAGGATCTTGATCTCCCTCAGCGTGCGCTGGCAGTACGTCTGGTGCTCGAAGGGACTGATCTTCTTGATGGCCACACGCACCTTGTTCTCCCGGTCGTGGGCGGCGCTGGAAAACAAAACAGACCCGAAAGGTTGAAGGAACAAAAGACTGAGATTTTACACATTTGAAATAGAAATATTGATTTTTGTGTTCTTCCGCTCTATCTTTTTCTGCCCCCGGTTAATTTTTGAGAATCAGGCTGAATTTGACACGAAGCTTTTCTTTATATTAGATTAGATTCAACTTGTCATTGCACAGTACAAGTACATATGCAACGAAATGCAGTTTAGCGTCTAACCAGAAGTGCAAAAAAAAGGCAGTAAAATGCAGAGTATTGTGCATATTAAAGTGAAAATGTAATAAATAGGATCTGTACAGTAGAAATATATATGGAATATAACAGTATTAACAGGAATTGTAAGATATAGGACGATGAATACACTATGAGCAGGCTAAAAAATATAAATATGAATACACTATAGGCAGGATAACGTATGAATGTACGCAGCTCGGCTCCAGTTTGTTATACTGGTTTCTGAAATCCAATAAAGAAAAGCTTTTCATGTACAGGAAATAATAAACCATGTCTGCATGCACGAGATGTCTTAGTCCGTCGGATCTCACAAAACCGTCCGACACAGAGAAGAGTCAATAAGTTCAAACTCAAAGCTGAGGAGGTTTCTTCCATCATGGGAACAAGAGTGTGATGGGAAAGCAGAAGGTTTAAGATCAGAACTGAATCTCTCTGGAACTAATCTTCCAGCTTCAAGAATATCCTGAAAACCACTTGAACGATGAGGTTCATGTGATCAGATGCAAACAGGAACGATTTCCTTCGAGCACCAGGTGATGAAGACGAGCAGAGAGAAATGTGAGAGTGACTCCAGCTCGGTTTCCGCCTGCAGGCCTTTCTCTTTACAGGATGACGTGCAGTGTTTACTGAAGGTGGGCGTCGTCATTCATCACTCGCTGTTTCTTTGCGTTAACACGTGACAACACGTTCATGGTTCACTACGATCACTGGAGAGCAGAGGATTCCTGTTGGGTTTGCATGTTCCTCACTCGCTACTTCACCTTTGTTTGTCCTGAGAGTAAAACAACTGAATTAAGATGAAAACAAGTTATTTTTTAATGCAAAATGCAATAACAACTAACAAAGGGCTTTACTGTTTTGAGTGTCTGACTAATTGTCTGAGTGTGTCTCCACCCAGGAGATTAAATGTTCACTTCCCCTCACACGTCTTGTCCCTGCCTGTGATGAGACACGTCCTCCGCACCGAGGAACCCGTCCAGGTACAGACACGTCCAGCGACTCGGCTCAGGCTCTTTGCTCCGGTTCACCGGCTGCTTCAACTTTCTCACGCTCACTACGCCCGAGATATTTAAACACACGTGAAAAGAGAAGAAGTAGAACCGCTGGCTCATGCTCGGACGTCTCCAGGAGCAGGAGAGTGAGCTCACACTTTCCCCTTCAGTCGACAAGTTATGTAAAAACAAAATGACGTCACAGTGAAGTTCAGCTAGTTTTGGATTTAAAATATCAGCTATTTATCATTTAATCCAATTAAAACGTTGTCATAATAAACAGATGAGTTATAATCTGCAGGGGGGGGGGGGGCATGGAGAGATTCCTGGGGCGTTGCCATCGAGTGCAGTGACTGATTCATTCAGAGGTTTTGGTTTCATGTTGCAGGAGATTAATGACTTCTTAAGCACATTGAGGTTCTAGTGAAACGATAAACACTCAGACCACCTAGTTTCCAGCCTGTGGTGAGGAATGATAATCGAACCAGACGTCTTCGGTGCTTCAGGAAGTGACACATCACAACGTCCGACTCACAACCCGCCGCCAACAGACACACAAACCACTCCAGGACTTTCTGCATCTACACGTCCTCACTGTTGCAACTCGCTGCCTTTTGGTGCAATCGCTAAAAAAAACAAAAAAAAACTAAATTGCCCAACAGAGCCGATCTTCTTCAAGGAGGGACAAACAGCAACCTTGCGATATTAATGGTTTCCTCAAGATGCAGCGTTCACATCCAGCCCAGTGTGGGTTTTTATTTCTGCACATTACAAACAGAAAAGACTGAAAAACACCCACGGAGGACGAGAGAGCAAGGAAACGAGTTGCTATAGTGACGGGGGCGTCGGGACTGGAATGTAAACGCAAGTGTGCCAGCCTTCTGCGAGGGAAGTATGAGTGACCTTCCTTTCCACTTGTGTGAGGAGAGAGTGTGTGTGTGAGGTGTGTGTGTGTGTGTGTGTGTGTGTGTGTGTGTGTGTGTGTGTGTGTGTGTGTGTGTGTGTGTGTGGGAGGAAAGCGTTCTCCGTGTTACTGTTCACCACCAGCAGATCCCCTCGTGTACACAGACCGGCTGTTTGTTCACATACAGTCAATGGTATGTTCTCACATTATATAAAAGCACAAGAAAAATATGTCTTTACAATACCTCATCTCATACAGTGTGATGAAATATGATTTTCATTATGTTCTAATGCAAACGGCAGCAGGGACAGAAATGGCTTCAAAAAAATACTGCCTGACTAATACAGATTTTTTGTGAGATGAGGCAGATTCTGATATTTGGAGTAAAAAATGCCAGATGCTAATATATATCAGCATATATGTATATATAATATTACAAATGTCAATCATTCCTAACATGTATAAATGGCTAAATAGAAAGAAACACAAATACGGCCAAATATATAAAACTTGAATGGAGCAAATACATTTTTCTATGCATAACGTAAACATGAATAAACATATTTACTGTTTCTGCCTTGTTCCTTCTGTAGAATAAACATTTTCATATCAGCAAAGATTAATGTCTCATATTGGTATATTTTTAATCAGCCAACAGATAATTCGTTGTCGCGCTCCAGTAAGAACTGTACGAACTCTCTGGCACATTGATATGATCAGATTTCTCTCGGTGAGTCTACAGTTTGTCGGATGAGTTCATTCCCGATGTTTGTGAGTTTTAAAGAAACTGGTATAAAAGTATAAAATCAATCTGTGACCTCGGACGTTAATATTGGGGCAAATCGTCACAAATAAAATCGACCTAAAGGAAACACTGGTGTGCAAATATCATACAAACCATTCAGTCACAATATTAAAGAAATATAAACCTATTAACTTGTTGATTGTGTGTTTGTCACTGAAGACGATAATTTGATCAACAGAAATCGATGTTTAACTGATAAACTCGAAGTCACAGAAACTGCACCTTTTCTCCCTCAGGACTCTGGGTTTGTTAAAAAGATCTTAAAAGACAACACAACTTGTACGGATATGCAGATCAGTGTGTTTGTGTTTAATTATGGTTAGACTGGAGAAAACACCAACGTGCAGCAGTTACACACTTCCAGGGATTAAATATCACATATGTACTTGTCCATAAATAGGAATACAACTCTCTTGATGTCCTGCAGCGGCTGCGTGACGGGAACCAACGAGGACGAGCGGGACAATCTGAGCTCCAGATTTCACAATGTTTGCTGAGGCAAGCCCCACAGTCCGTTAGAGCAGGCCTGAAAGAGAGGGAACTTTCTGAGGAAGTACAAAGTTCACTGGGCTGAGTCAGTGTGTAGTAGTATCAAGATCACTGAGGACTTCCTCCTGTGAGCCTGTTGCTCTCAGGGTCTAGAGACGTGAGAAGCAGAAGCTGAGACTTCACAGGTCGGGATCGATTCTGAGGCGACTTGGTCCCAACTGGTAGAAACACACACATCCAGCTTCAAAACAAAGCCGAGTCATTCCTCAGAGTTAGAAAGCTTCAACTCATTTAGACCCAAGGTGCTGAATTAAAGAATCTGAGACCTGAGAGTTTTCTGAGGAGCCGACAGAATCATAAAACATTTTAAATATTTCAGTCTCTGAAGCCGATCCAGATTCAAACATTTAATAACTTAAACATGTTTTGCTTCCATTTTAAAACAGTTTCCTCTAAACTATGAACTTTAAAAGAAACAACAACAAGCACACAAGCATTTGAGTGACTCACAAAGTATTTCATCAGTCACATGTGTTGGCCAACATGACATCGTGCGGAGAAGCACACAAACGTTGCATCCGGCCAGAATGGGCACACGCACACATGTGTGTGTCTTCCTGTCTCAACACAACACACCAGCGTCCTGATGGGCCTGGATATGAATAGCTGCTTATTCATCCAGGGCATTTTTAGCCTGAAATCATAATCATAATCATAATAATAATAATAATGCAGTCATAGGAACATGTTCTTGTGATTGAGCTGAGGAGCTGTGGTGATGACGGAGCTCCACTGTGTCTCTGCTGTCTTCTACCAGAGGACACGGCTCAGAGACGACTGTCCTATCTGCCCATTGTCTTCTGAGCATGCTCAGTGCGGACCGCTGGAGGAGGAGGAGGGGGGGGTAGCTCTGTTTCCAAGGAGATGGGAATACAAGGCTTTACACTGCAGCCGCTGGGTTATGCAACAGGACTGTTACCATGACGACGCTCAGGGGGTTGGCTTGAAGGGGGGTGGGGGGTGGGGGGGGACAGCTCACTATGCTTAAGGGTGCAACGTGTCCCCAGGAAGAGCCGATTACGTGAACGTCCACACACAGACGGACATGGTGGAGCGTGATGCTCGGTAGAGGACCGGTGGCAGCTCGGAGGGACCACGGGAGGGACGGGAATCGAACACGTCCACCGGCTGATGAGCGGTGACGTGTCAGGCTGCTGCAGGATTACGTCTTTGCATCATGTTGTTTCCACCAGGTTGAACTACAATGTTCTTTTAGAGAAGTTACATTGTAAAAACCACACACGTTTAACTCATAATACAGAATCTACTCATGTGGATGAATCTGCTCTTTTAATTTGAAATGTTCACTTCCTGTCTCTGCATGTCATTTAACCACAGTCGCCAGAACCCTCCTCTCTACGCTCACATCATGTAAGAGCCCAACGTGATGAAGTCTCTCTGTGACGGATTCAAACCGGCCGTCGGTGAAATGAATCCTCAAGTGACCTCACAGCAAAATACACTGAAGACTTAAAAAATATAGAAATATGGACGTGCAAACAAGTGAATGCCACAAACGTTTCTTTAACACGTGTTCACACCAACTCAACACGAGCTTCCAGGTCAGAAAGAGACAAACATGATGAAGCACAGAGATTGGAAATTAGCAAGATTATCGGCCCAATAATACGAAACACGACCTCGACTTCCTGTCCCATATCAGACGAGATCGTATGAGAAAATGAATAAAATCAACGAGTGAAACCACGAACGTCCTGAATTCAGAGAAACAAACAGGAAAGTCTCAAGCTGAAGAGTCACAATCGCACTTCTATGATTTCAACACACAGACGACACTAAAAACCAAACTTCTGTTACTGAGTAAACGACTCTGTTTGGATTCTGACTCTTTATCCGAGCGTCAGATTAAATAAACGTTGTTTCATTTACTAACAACTTGGATTCACATTGAAACTGAGCTGAGCTGTAAAAAGAAGAAACGTGTGTAAATAACTGTGCGTCCACAATAAAACATGTTTATGACGAGTTTAAACGACAGGTTTGTTTGACCACCTGTCGGCCGAGGGCTAGTTCAACGTCAGGTTTCAAGGTAAACACAGGTTTAAGAATTTAGTAGAGTTCAACTACAGGCGCCGTCCTATAAAAACATGACTGCCTGTGCCCATGAGCACGCGGGCACTCCCTGATTCTGTGAAACCACTTTGTTCCCGGCAGCTCTCGGCTGCTGATCAAACACCTGGAGCTCGTTATCAGTCGGAGATTCCATCCACGGACGAATCTCTAGATGTAACACGTGCTGTTTTATGTACGTCAAAATTCTGCCAATGTAATGAAATCAGAAAGGATTTATTACCAAGTAGGTAAATAGGTGCATACATTGAACATAAAGCATAAAAACACAATAAGTACTTCACATAAGGAAGAAATAACTGTATATAAAACAAAACAAAAATATATACAAGAGGATAAACAGTCAACACGACATTATTATTATCTAAAATACCAAACATGGACTGAAAGGTTCCGTCACTGTTTTCCACTGTGACAATCACAAAGAAAATATTTTAATAGCTCTTTTTGTTTTAAAAACACGATAAAAGCATCACCTCAGACGTGTTGGTAATTTCAGAGACTTAACAATAAAAAATAAAGGTAAAAAACGAATCAGGATTTAAAAAATTAATGTGTAGGGTTTTTAAAATATCAAGGATTCCTGCAACAACTCACAAAATGAACCACACGTGTTCACAGACTGTCCATAAACATCCAGTTCTATAAACTAAACTGTGAAGATGTAAATTATGTCTGTAGTTAACGTCTATAGCTAACAGTCCGGTGAGACCCCTGGTACTCCGCTGCTTTACATGTACACACATGTTGCATTGAGTCACATTAACGTCTCGGTTACACACACAAGGAGCCGGAATACAAGACAATAGCAGCTCTATAGAAGATGAACACAACTCGCAGCCGAGTGCAGCTCTATAGACGATGAACACAACTCGCAGCCGAGTGCAGCTCTATAGACGATGAACACAACACGCAGCAGAGTGCAGCTCTATAGAAGATGAACACAACTCGCAGCCGAGTGCGGCTCTATAGACGATGAACACAACACGCAGCCGAGTGCAGCTCTATAGACGATGAACACAACACGCAGCCGAGTGCAGCTCTATAGAAGATGAACACAACACGCAGCAGAGTGCAGCTCTATAGAAGATGAACACAACACGCAGCCGAGTGCAACTCTATAGACGATAAACACAACACGCAGCAGAGTGCAGCTCTATAGACGATGAACACAACACGCAGCCGAGTGCAGCTCTATAGACGATGAACACAACACGCAGCCGAGTGCAGCTCTATAGACGATGAACACAACACGCAGCCGAGTGCAGCTCTATAGACGATGAACACAACACGCAGCCGAGTGCAGCTCTATAGACGATGAACACAACACGCAGCCGAGTGCAGCTCTATAGAAGATGAACACAACACGCAGCCGAGTGCAGCTCTATAGAAGATGAACACAACACGCAGCCGAGTGCAGCTCTATAGAAGATGAACACAACACGCAGCCGAGTGCAGCTCTATAGAAGATGAACACAACACGCAGCCGAGTGCAGCTCTATAGACGATGAACACAACACGCAGCCGAGTGCGGCTCTATAGAAGATGAACACAACACGCAGCCGAGTGCAGCTCTATAGAAGATGAACACAACACGCAGCCGAGTGCAGCTCTATAGAAGATGAACACAACACGCAGCCGAGTGCAGCTCTATAGAAGATGAACGCAACACGCAGCCGAGTGCAGCTCTATAGAAGATGAACGCAACACGCAGCCGAGTGCGGCTCTATAGAAGATGAACACAACATGCAGCCGAGTGCAGCTCTATAGAAGATGAACACAACACGCAGCCGAGTGCGGCTCTATAGACGATGAACACAACACGCAGCTGAGTGCAGCTCTATAGACGATGAACACAACACGCAGCTGAGTGCAGCTCTATAGACGATGAACACAACACGCAGCTGAGTGCAGCTCTATAGAAGATGAACACAACACGCAGCCGAGTGCAGCTCTATAGACGATGAACACAACACGCAGCAGAGTGCAGCTCTATAGACGATGAACACAACACGCAGCTGAGTGCAGCTCTATAGAAGATGAACACAACACGCAGCCGAGTGCAGCTCTATAGACGATGAACACAACACGCAGCAGAGTGCAGCTCTATAGAAGATGAACACAACACGAAGCCGAGTGCAGCTCTATAGACGATGAACACAACACGAAGCCGAGTGCAGCTCTATAGACGATGAACACAACACGCAGCCGAGTGCAGCTCTATAGACGATGAACACAACACACAGCCGAGTGCAGCTCTATAGAAGATGAACACAACACGCAGCCGAGTGCAGCTCTATAGAAAATGAACACAACACGCAGCCGAGTGCAGCTCTATAGACGATGAACACAACTCGAAGCCGAGTGCGGCTCTATAGAAGATGAACACAACACGCAGCCGAGTGCGGCTCTATAGACGATGAACACAACACGCAGCCGAGTGCAGCTCTATAGACGATGAACACAACACGCAGCCGAGTGCAGCTCTATAGAAGATGAACACAACACGCAGCCGAGTGCAGCTCTATAGAAAATGAACACAACACGCAGCCGAGTGCAGCTCTATAGACGATGAACACAACTCGCAGCCGAGTGCGGCTCTATAGAAGATGAACACAACACGCAGCCGAGTGCGGCTCTATAGACGATGAACACAACACGCAGCCGAGTGCAGCTCTATAGAAGATGAACACAACACGCAGCCGAGTGCAGCTCTATAGACGATGAACACAACACGCAGCCGAGTGCAGCTCTATAGAAGATGAACACAACACGCAGCCGAGTGCGGCTCTATAGAAGATGAACACAACACGCAGCCGAGTGCAGCTCTATAGAAGATGAACACAACACGCAGCCGAGTGCAGCTATATAGAAGATGAACACAACACGCAGCCGAGTGCAACTCTATTGAAGATGAACACATCACGCAGCCGAGTGCAGCTCTATAGAAGATGAACACAACACGCAGCCGAGTGCAGCTCTATAGAAGATGAACACAACACGCAGCCGAGTGCAACTCTATAGAAGATGAACACAACACGCAGCCGAGTGCAACTCTATAGAAGATGAACACAACACGCAGCCGAGTGCAACTCTATAGAAGATGAACACAACACGCAGCCGAGTGCAGCTCTATAGAAGATGAACACAACACGCAGCCGAGTGCAGCTCTATAGAAGATGAACACAACACGCAGCCGAGTGCAACTCTATAGAAGATGAACACAACACGCAGCCGAGTGCAACTCTATAGAAGATGAACACAACACGCAGCAGAGTGCAGCTCTATAGAAGATGAACACAACACGCAGCAGAGTGCAGCTCTATAGAAGATGAACACAACATGCAGCAGAGTGCGGCTCTATAGAAGATGAACACAACACGCAGCCGAGTCCAGCTCTATAGACGATGAACACAACACGAAGCCGAGTGCAGCTCTATAGACGATGAACACAACACGAAGCCGAGTGCAGCTCTATAGAAGATGAACACAACATGCAGCCGAGTGCAGCTCTATAGACGATGAACACAACACGCAGCAGAGTGCAGCTCTATAGAAGATGAACACAACACGCAGCCGAGTGCAGCTCTATAGACGATGAACACAACACGCAGCCGAGTGCAGCTCTATAGACGATGAACACAACACGCAGCAGAGTGCAGCTCTATAGAAGATGAACACAACATGCAGCCGAGTGCAGCTCTATAGACGATGAACACAACACGCAGCAGAGTGCAGCTCTATAGAAGATGAACACAACACGCAGCCGAGTGCAGCTCTATAGACGATGAACACAACACGCAGCCGAGTGCAGCTCTATAGAAGAACACAACACGCAGCAGAGTGCAGCTCTATAGACAATGAACACAACACGCAGCCGAGTGCAGCTCTATAGAAGATGAACACAACACGCAGCCGAGTGCAGCTCTATAGACGATGAACACAACAAGCAGCCGAATGCAGCTCTATAGAAGATGAACACAACACGCAGCCTAGTGCGGCTCTATAGAAGATGAACACAACACGCAGCCGAGTGCAGCTCTATAGACGATGAACACAACACGCAGCCGAGTGCAGCTCTATAGAAGATGAACACAACACGCAGCCGAGTGCAGCTCTATAGAAGATGAACACAACACGCAGCCGAGTGCAGCTCTATAGAAGATGAACACAACACGCAGCCTAGTGCGGCTCTATAGAAGATGAACACAACACGCAGCCTGTTGAACCCGGAGTCATCGAGCTCGTCTTCAGGGAGATAATCACCCAAATTACACAAATTACATCTCCTTCAGAATTGCACAACAGGATTTGAGTGTCGAGGCTCTCCTTTGCCCCCCCCCCCCCCCCCACTCTCCCCATTGGCTGTGGAGCGGTGGTACTGATGTCAGAGGCAGAGGGGTTGCCATGGCGATGGGCATCACAGAGTCATTTCAAGAGGACGGCTCGTTGCAGGAGGAAGCCGAGAGTCAGAACCTCGAGGGTCAAGGAGTCGATATCGAGATCAGCTGGAGATGTGTTAGCTCTAGATATTTGTTTTGGTAAAACGTTCTCTAGAGCAAATTAGTGTTAGACTGTAAGATTAAATCCAAATTAAGAATCCAGAGTTTTGTTCAGATTCCAGACCTGCTCATTTCCAGACTGCAGGTTCAGGTCACATGTGAAGTGAGCTGAAGCTAATATCTGATAAACAAAAACATCAGCTGCTGGAATGTGAAGATTTGATCCATTTCCTCTGGTTTATCACCAGAATATTTGTTAGAAATGACAATTCATGGCAAAAACAAAAGATTATTCATTAGTCACAAAGTAACAAACTTTACCTTCGTCACAGTGATTTAAATTTATAATCTAATGATACGTTCACGTCACGTCAGACGTTCTGAGATTCAGCTGCAAACGACAAAATACTGCTCATATGAAGAGTTTCTTTTAATTGTCTTTACAACGCAAATGATATTCGATATTTGTACCTCAAGTCGATTGTGTTGAGAATCACTGATCAACACACTGGAGTATTTTCCTTTAAATAAACGTCTGTTAACTCACCACCTGAAGAAGGGGACAGGTATTGAGACGTGGATTCAGCCACCAATGGAAGAACAGCAATATTTATGTGTAATAATACGAACAGGGTGTGTGTGTGTGTGTGTGTGTGTGTGTGTGTGGCGACATTTGCAGGAGGAGGAAATGTTGTGTATTAAGTTGCACACACACACACACACACCTGTCGTGCCGGAAAATCTTCCAATCTTTAAATCTTTATAAACAGAAGCCGCTCTGGCAGCATTCCCCCGTCAGCGACCTGCTCTCGTGGGCGGGCAGTAAAGGCAGAGTACTCAGCGGGTGATTCGCTCTCTCGTGACCACGTGAGCAGACGGCGTTCACCAACCCGGAGCCGGCGTGAAGAGGCTCCGAGCGGCGTGGACCCGCTCGGCCCTCAGCCGCTGAGAAGCCCCGACACGCAGCAGCCTCACCGGCAACAAGAGGCTGTTGAACACAGGAATAGAATCACTCTGAAAGTGACACAGACTCGCTGCTGAACGCCTCCTCCACAAGTCAAGCAGCTTGTGTAACACACGGGATCCCGACTGCAAACTTCTGTGCAACTCTGCAACCAAATAAATCCTGTGAACGCAAAGAACTACAACTAAGAGACAATTAAAGTACATTGTCCCTGGTTAAAGGCTCAAATTCTCATTTAGAGTTTATATCCAAAGAAGTTAGGATCATCCCAACTGGAAACTAGTGGTTTAGCTATGTTGTAGTTTTCAGACTTATTGACTAAATGTGTGTACGAGTCTCATTTCACTTCTTATTTGTAGTTTTACTAAATTACAAAATATGGAATCAGGACTTGCTCTCAAACTAAATATTTATCTGAGGATGAAGAAGAGGAGCCGGACACTTAGAAGACGAAGACGTCAACTTGGAAACACGAGGAGATTCCAGATCTTCTGGTGATGAGTGATGAGCTGGAAACAACAACACTGATCTTTATAAGTCATGTCCCGCCTCCTGCTGCTCTACAGGCTCCGCCTCTCGCCTGGATGTTCCCCACATGTTCCTGTTTCAACGACCAACAACAACCTGTTGCTGCTGCTCCACAAACACCAACTACACAACATGTCAGAATCCAATTTTCTGGACATTTCCTGGAGTTCATGTCTGAAAATAGTTTTTCCATTTCAATCATTCTGCTCAACCTGTTGTGTGTTAAATGTGTTTTATACATTAAGTGCATAAATTAAACTAGGAGTTAAAAACCAGCCTCGGTCCCGCAGCACTTGTTGAAGCTGTTTACGAGACGCTAACAGCGGCCACAAGAAGAGACCGACACAGAACGACTTTCTGATGTGGCTTTGAAAGACACTTGAGACGCAAACCAAAGGGAATCAGTGACGAGCACGATGCACCGCTACGTTTGTTACTGGAAACCACAGGACGAGAAGAACAAGTGACTGGAAACCTCAGGACGAGAAGAACAAGTGACTGGAAACCACAGGACGCAAGAAGAACAAGTGACTGGAAACCTCAGGACGAGAAGAACTGGAAACCACAGGACGAGAAGAACAAGTGACTGGAAACCACAGGACGAGAAGAACACCGACAAGAAGACACATCGCTGGAATCCAACTGGACACAAACAGGAAGCAACTGGACTTTCACACAAGAGGAGATCAGAGAGATGAATGGAGAAGTTTTACTTGGCTCCAATATCTTAAATATATTGTATTTGATTCTATCTGTATCTTCCTCCCTCTGTATTTTTCTCCATTCAACTAATATAGGTCAAATTTTCTCTTTTATTCTAATCTAAGCTGCGATTCAGATCCTTGTATGTTTCCCATTTGAGAGTTGTGTTATATTTGTGTGTGGTTTTCCTAGAAGCTACTGTTGGTTTCTCCCGAGCCTCACACATGTTTCCATTTATCCACGAGTGATGCGTGCGTGTGAGTGATGTGGAGCCGTGGACATAAATATGTTCATGTTCTTACAAAGACGGGTTTCATGAGTTACTGATTTTAATCTCCACTCTTTTATTTTCACCTGGAACCACTTTGTGTTTTAGCTTGACAAGTGCTTAGTAAATAAAAGGTGTTATTACTACTGCAAATATAAGTGTTATTATCAATTTCTCTTTAAGAACATTAAATGCAACGTATCACAGTTTTTGGTCAAATGATTGAAGAGTTATTTAGTTTTGTGAGAAAGGCTTGTGAAAGACAAAAGATCTCATTTATGATCATAAGTCATTTGTGTGATCCCTGTAACCTCAGCCAGGCACGTCGGACCGGTCTGTGCTTGTTGCTATAATTTGTGATTTCAGGAAATAGGAGATGCTCGACGCTCACAAGCCGTCGTGTTGTGCGTCTGTTTCCTGTGTTTGCTCTGAGATTATAATTCTAACGAAGCGTATCGACGTTTCCTTGGAAGAATCAAATGTAAAAGGCAGAGCAGCTCAGGGTTCTGGGGTCTGATCGGAGGGGCTTTGTTCACACACCTGCCCAGATTCAAACTTTCCAGAGTGGAAATACACTGGTCACATAATAAAGAGTTCCAATCAGGTCCACTGAAAACCATGAGAGATCATATTTTGCCATCATTTGGTCAACAGGAGGGAAGCTGTCAAAGAGAATTTCATTTTTACTGGAAGGTTCATTCCCAGAACCGGGCAGAAAACCTGGTTTAACGACAGAGAATTCGATTGACAGATAGTGAAACTACATTAAAAGAAAGTGAACGGAGAAAGCGTCAGAGAGCCGCCCACAGAGCGACTGACAGACGAGAGGTGAGAGATGAGAGGTGAGAGACAGGAACACCAGAGTGAGTGAAAAGAATCCACAACTTAGTGCTTGTAACGTGTTAACATTCATATGAAGTGGAAAACATGGGCCGAGTTCCCAATAACAACAACTGTCCTTTCTTATCTAAGATCATCTGGAGAACCTCCTGCTTTTAGTTTGATGGATTCAAGCTATTCAAGCTCCAATAAACATTACATGTTATAATTCGTTTCCATGATTTGTCCTTAAATCTTTTGAGGGCTGCAAATTAGGTTTATTTCCATTATTCATTATTCTGCGAATCATTTATTTCCAGATAATTGTTTGGTTGATAACATTTCAGACAATTGCACCTGGAGTAATTCTTTAAAACATCTTCAAATATAAATTTCCATGTAAATCTACTTTCATACTAAAACAAGATTTAAAAAAAAAAGGACTCCTGTTTATTTTGTAACATTAAAAAAGCTAAAGCTGTAACTTCAAATCCTCTCAAAATCAACTGTCCTTTCTTATCTAAGATCATCTGGAGAACCTCCTGCTTTTAGTTTGATGGATTCAAGCTATTCAAGCTCCAATAAACATGACATCTTATTATTCGTTTCCATGATTTATATCCTTAAATCTTTTGAGGGCTGCAAATTAGGTTTATTTCTGTTATTCATTAATCTGCAGATTGTTTTTTTCAGAGACTTGTTTGGTTGATAACATTTCAGACAATTGCACCTGGAGTAATTCTTTAAAACATCTTCAAATATAAACTCCCATGTAAATTTACTTTCACACTAAAACAAGATTTTAAAAAAAGGACTCCTGTTTATTTTGTAACATTAAAAAAGCTAAAGCTGTAACTTCAAATCCTCTCAAAATCAACTGTCCTTTCTTATCAAAGTTCATCTGGAGAACCTCCTGCTTTTAGTTTGATGGATTCAAGCTCCAATAAACATTACATCTAGTTATTCGTTTCCATGATTTATATCCTTAAATCTTTTGAGGGCTGCAAATAAGGTTTATTTCCATTATTCATTATTCTGCGGATCCTTTATTTCCAGATAACTGTTTGGTCGATAACATTTCAGACAATTGCACCTGGAGTAATTCTTTAAAACATCTTCAAATATAAACTCCCATGTAAATTTACTTTCACACTAAAACAAGATTTAAAAAAAAGGACTCCTGTTTATTTTGTAATATTAAAAAAAGCTAAAGCTGTAACTTCAAATCCTCTCAAATCCTTTCTGAAGATGTTATTTGATATATTTTCTTTCTTTTCTGTATAACGTTGCATTTCTTTTTTTTCTGTTTTTCTTTTTCTGTTGTTACCTCGTGTTTTTGTTTTGTTTTGTTTGTTCCTGAAGTTATATTGCCCAATCCATGTCTGTCTGGACACATTGGTGTTGATTGTTGTACTCATGTTTACCTCCTGTCTCTGTAAACGTCCATTCAGCCCTGCACTTATATATATTGAAAATCCTTCAATAAACAGATTTTGATTTGAAAAAAGGACTCCTGTTTATTTTGTAACATTAAAAAAAGCTAAAGCTGTAACTTCAAATCCTCTCAAAATCATAGTGTGAGACCATTCGGTTCAGCTGGAGTTTGGTCAGAGGAGAGTTTCTTTAGTTATTGTGGATTTCCATTTCAGTTCTTTCCCCCAGCTCTCAGCCCTTCTCAGCTCTCACTCTAATGTACGACTGTCTCCTTCACTTTCACTTTCCAGCCTCCAGGCTCCGGCTCGTCTGCTCGGCTTCAGCCTCGAGCTGCGTTTTCCATTCTGCCGACAGAAAGATGCTAAACCAGCAGCTGAGCCTCGGCTGTGAGGAAACAGGCTGCGAGTCGAATCAACGCTCTCACAGAATCCACGCCGTCTCACTGCAGAAGAAGAAGAAGAGAAGCGCCGCTGCTGCTGCTGCTGCTTGACACGACGACTCTGTGTTATGTAATCCAGTGAAGTGTGAACACTGAAGGTGAACGACACAATCACAGGCTTGAGAAACTGAGATTCTGTGTCTGAGTGAATGTGGAAGATGCATTTAGCTAAACTGAGGTTGTGCAACAGGATCAAATAGAATTTATACACAAGAAATAAAATGGAGCATCAATGGAGTTTTGATTCCTCCGTGATTCACTACAGAACTGATAACATATCAGTAGGTAGAGCAAACTGTTTCCAGATTGTTTATCTCCTACAGATTCTATAGAATGTAACTATACATCAGCTACTAATGTACGAGGTACTAATGCAAGAAAACCAAGAAGATATCACCAACACAACTGTAACATTCTGTGCAAAGCAACCACAGGAGGAACACACGCAGATATTATAAAGAGACAAACATATAATGTACTATAAGAGAATGTATTGAGAACAAATGTGAACAGATTAGGTTTAAAACGACAGATAAAGATAAAGAGTGAAGTGAAATCAATGTTAATTTAAAGCGGAGGACTGGTCACATCCCTGTCGTAGAGAGATCACTGCAAGATGTTCATTTTATGATCTATATTTTGAATTTAAAAGGCTAAAATAAAGGAATACTGATGGTTTTTAATGTAGTTTACACAAGTTGCCAAACTACATAAAAGCAACAGAAGTACAGACTTCTCAGATCTGACAACCCACGAGATAAAGGGTTCAGATTATTAAAATGAACGGGGGCCTGTACACACTCCTGTTGTAGAAATATTATTAAAATTAGTATAAATCAGTTCCTTTTATGAGCTGCATTTTCAGTCAGTTAAGAGAGAATAACTGTTTTTTTTTACCAACAATAATACAAGTTACTAACTGATTAAAATAGATTAATAAGTGAAGAAAAGGGACTTGAACTGATGGAGAAACTGTTATTTTTTCACATATAGAAACTGGCTTCATTCAGCTCAGGACAGTTGATTGATATGAAATGTAAATGACTTACTGTACAGTTGATTTAAAACCTAGAAACTAAATAATTATGTAAAATGAATGATCATATAAAGTGGAGGATTATACACACTCCTCTTGTAAGAATATTATTGGAATAAATATAAATTTGTTCATTTCACAAGCTGTAATTTGCCTAAAAAAAGCAAAGTACAGTGTTTTTTAACATAGTTCACCACCAGCACCAGTTATTTACTGGTTTAACAGACTAATAGGTGAAGAACTGGGACTCGAGCTGATGGAGAAACTGTTTTTCTTCACATATAGAAACTGGATTCATACAGCAATGAAATGTAAATGACTGTAACTGTACAGATGAGGAGTGAAAACCTATAAACTAAATACTTCTAATAATAAACTAATAAATCTACTTTAGATGAATAATCATATAAAGTGGAGGATTGTACACATCCCTGTTGTCAGACTATTATTGGAATAAATATAAATTTGTCTGTTTCATGAGCTGTGATTTGCCTTAAAAACTCATGACACAGTTGATTGCTATGAAATGTAAATTACTGTAAATGTACAGATGAAGAGTTAAACACCTATAAACTAAATAGTTATTGGAATAAATATCAATTTGTTCATTTCAACGAGCTGTAATCTGTCTAAAAACGCATTAAACAGAAAAGTACAGTGGTTTTTAAGCGTAGTTCACCACCAGTACCAGTTAGTTACTGGTTCAATAGACTAATGGATAAGAACTGGGACTCGAGCTGATGGAGAAACTGTTTTTCTTCACATATAGAAACTGGATTCATACAGCAATGAAATGTAAATGACTGTAACTGTACAGATGAGGAGTGAACACCTATAAACTAAATAGTTATGTGAAATGAATAATCATATAAAGTGGAGGATTGAACACATCCCTGTTGTAAAGATACTATTGGAATAAATATAAATTTGCCTAAAAACTCAGTAAAAGGAAAAGTGCAGTGGTTTTTTTAACGTAGTTCACCAGCAGCACCAGTTAGTTACTGGTTCCACAGACTAGTGGATAAGAACTGGGATTCGAACCCTTCACTTTCTGGAACCTGGAAGCTAACAAGCTACATGATGCTACACCGAGGTGTCGGGCGAGCCGAGGCCGGGCCCGGGCTGCCTGTTTCCGGCTGCACTCACCACACCATCCCGTAGGCTCCCTCCCCGATGTACGACAGGTTGTGGTACCGAGGCCCGACGTCGAAGGCCTGCCCGCGGACGAGCTCCGCCGCCGGGCTGGATCCGGAGCCGGACCCGGTGGGAGGGGCGGGGGGCACCGCAGCGGTCGCCATGATGAGCACTGGGTCGAGGTTTTAGATCCGGACTGGTGCTGGACTGGTTCTGGAGAGGAGCCGGGACCGGGACTGGGACCTGAGATCTGATCCTTCGAGTCTCCGAGCAGCTGTGAGGCCTCAGCGACGTGCGCGCGCCTTTCTACTGGCGGGAGCGCGCCTGGGAGCTGCGGCGCTGCCCGGGCGGGAGCGCGCAGCGGCGGGAGCGAGCGCGCCACGTGACCTGCTCTTCTAGTGTAATCCTTATATAATAATTCACATATATACTACTAATCATAATATAATAAATAGCAATTATGATAATAACAATTAAAACAATATTATTAATAGTAATAATAATGTGTGAGGTATGTTTTGTGTTCTATGTTTTGAGTTTGTAGCTTTTTATGTTAATTTTTACGTTTAAGTATCTTTGAGTACTTTGAAAGTGCTAAAAAAAAATTAAATGTACTGTTATTATTATTATTACAAATTACTTTATAAATGACTTATTATTAAAAATGACTACCAATAATAACAATTAAAACAATATTATTAATATTAATAATAATGTGTGAGGTATGTTGTGTGTTCTATGTTTTGAGTGTGTAGCTTTTTATGTTTACGTTTAAGTATCTTTGAGTACTTTGAAAGTGCTAAAAAAATTAAATGTACTGTTATTATTATTATTACAAATGACTCCAGAATGCATACATTTTCACCACTTTCTAAATTTCTGTAAACTTAAGTAACGATATGAGCACGTTGACGCCTCAAAAAGCCAATTTTTTTTTTTTTTTTAATCCTTAAAATTTCATTAGGGCTTCCCACTGTTCGGTGCTCGGGCCCTAATTCAATATTTTGTAATAATTTAGATATTATTGTTATAAATCATTGTTATCATAGTAATTGTTAGAGACAGACTGTTTCTACAGTTTCAACAACCTCGTGTTTTCATCGCGTTTCATCAAACGCCACAAAGTTTGAATCTCTACGTTGTGGAGATAACGTCATTTTGATATGAGCGACGTGTAACGTGTAACGTCAAAAATTGGCGACTTCCTGTGGCGTGATTCCATAATGCTCCGCCATAACAACTTTTTTGTGGTTCCACAGTTCCACAAAAAATCCGAACTGTTGTTGTAGTGTTACTAGAAAAAAATTTTATTTAAAAAAAAAAAGATGATATATACAGTAAATGATAATTCATAGAGATTGATTGCTCCGTCAGTTTCCACTTTTTTCCACCAGATGGCAGTCTTGTATTGCTCAGTTTAAGCAAATGTTGTGATCTGTACACATTTAAAAATTCTCTTTTTACTCTTAATCATAAACTAAAGTTGTCTCTCAACATGAATTGACACATCAGTAAGTTCAATTTAGTTTCCAACATATTAACAATTTAATAAATCTGTGTGAACAAACTCTTCCGCCCTGGAGAAGAAGACTAGACATAGATAGGGCAGTAAATTATAGCAAGGCTTAGATCAAAAGTACAATCAATATATTATGTAATGATATGATATATTATATTATATTTTATATTACTAGAACAGAATTTAGATTGACTCTCCTCCCACTCCTGTCCAGACGGGGGCGGTAGAGCACCGGTAAGATGTTGGCTAACCTCCAGGGAACCTAGAAGAAGCAGCGTGTCCTTCACTCATCTTCCTCCCTCATGTGAGCGTCTGTCCCCGGGAGCCTGTCACTCATCAACCCGCCTCAGACCCTCCGGTTCCCCGCCTCAGACCCTCCGGTGCCCCGCTCCCTCCGCCCCGGACCCCGGTGCCCTGCCCCGGCCTCACACCTCCACCATGTCCCGCCGGCCGCTGCTGCTCCTGCTGCGGAGCCTCGCCGCGGTGAGACCGGGCTCGTTACCCGGAGCTGCGACCCTCAGAGCCGGCTTCACTCAGCACAGAGCCCGGTCCTCGAGCACCAGAGCCGGCTTCCTCCAGGGAGGCTGCCCGCTGCTGTCCGCGGTGAAGAGCTCTCAGCTCGGCCTCTGCACCAAGGTGAGCACCCGAGCTCCAGGATATAGATATATAACTTTAATAAGTACAACTCAAGACAGGTACTAGAACCTCTGAAGTACTCCAGTACACTGCTAAGGTACTCTAGTATTTGTATACATATAAATATATGAGTATTGTACCTCTGCTTGTATATATTGATAATACTTTAGTAAAGTATAAATGCTATCAGGCTGAATATAGTGAACAGAACACATGTACCAAATACCTCAGTTACTAGAGTACTTAAGTATGATGTACTTATACTCCATTTTAGCATTAGTATTTAATATTACTCTATACATTCATTTTGTTCTTATTCTGTATAAATATTTATAAGTTAATGTATATTAGTACATACAGAAGTGCAGTTTGGAGGTGCTTCAGTATTTGTATATAATACTATTCCTCTATACATCTGGATGACTACATTATTATATATTAGAATATAATACAGTATAGTAAGTAGTAGTGGTGTATATAAGTACAGTTTAATATATATGTGTGTGTGTGTTTGTGTGTGAGTACTTGTATGTATATATCAGTGTACAGTAATACTTCTCCCCCCCCCCAGGCTGGACCCCCGTTAGAGGACGAGTACCCCCCCCGTGAGGACGAGTACCCCCCCCTCCCGGCCTACCAGAGCGTCCCGGAGCCAGAGAAGAAGGAGGTGTTCATCGTGCAGGTGAAGGGAGTACCCTGGGCGTGTACAGCTCAGGACCTCCTGCACTTCTTCTCTGGTGAGACTTCCTCCAGCTGTCCTGTGTGTGTGTGTCTGTCCTGTGTGTGTGTGTCTGTCCTGTGTGTGTGTCTGTCCTGTGTGTGTGTCTGTCCTGTGTGTGTGTGTCCTGTGTGTGTCTGTCCTGTGTGTGTCTGTCCTGTGTTAGAATCCTCACATGTTTAAACCCAGTTTCCTGTGCTGCAGACTGCCGGATCCGGGACGGGCTGAAGGGGATCCACCTCACCCTGGACAAGCTGGGGAGGTCGTCGGGTCGAGCCTTCATCGAGCTGGAGCACGAGGAGGACGTGAACAAAGCGCTGGAGAAGCACCGGCAGTACATGGGCCCGCGATACGTGGAAGGTTCGTCTCCTCGGGAAGAAAACCCGTCACGCTGAGGCTCAGAGGGGATTTAGAAATATCCTGAATAGATAGATAGATAGATAGATAGATAGATAGATAGATAGATAGATAGATAGATAGATAGATAGATAGATAGATAGATAGATAGATAGATAGATAGATAGATAGATAGATAGATAGATAGATAGATAGAGTACTTTATTCATCCCCGAAGGGAAATTAAGTCGTCATAGCAGCCGGTATATTTGAATACAATAAAATACAATACAATAGAATAAAATAAAAAATATTGAGGTAGAAAGAATAAAAACTGAACACAAGATAAATAGGTAGATAAGGTGCAGTGGCAAGATGATGGTAAAAGTACTGATGATATAATGGTAATGGTATTGTTAAACAGTATATAAAAATAGTACAGTATATATAGTATATAATATAACATAATATATATTTATATATGATAGTAATTATACCAATATAATAGCAGTATATAGTAATAATGGCAGCAACAGTATATATAATAATAACAGTAATATAATAATAATAATTATAATATAACATGTACACATGTATAAATATGTGAATATAGACTTAAAGAATATACAGAGAGTATGATATAATATATGATATATAGTAGAGGTATAAATATAAGTATTTGACTATACAATAGATAATATAATATACTATGAATGTAAGAATATGTATACAGAGTGTGCAAAAGACAATATTATTGTATAAAATGATATATAATATCAGTATGGTTTATATGAACACATATCACATATGATGTGAAGTAAGTGTATATGGAGGGGAGTGTTGTACAGGTCCACAGAGCAGGAGACAGGTTTAGTGCAGTTCTGTGATGGAGGCTCTGACAGAGGGGGAGGAGTTGAACAGTCTTATTGCGGTTGGGAGGAACGACTTCCTGTATCGTTCCTTCGAGCAGCGGGGGGGGTTATCTTCACAAACCAGTTGAAATGATTGGTTCCTGCTCCGTGTGCGTCCTCAGTGTCCGAGGTGACGAACAGCGACGCTGAGGCGATCCTGAACAAGGCCGTGACGGCTCCGGCTGAGAGCTGGGTGGTGAAGCTGAGGGGTCTCCCCTTCTCCTGCTGCCAGGACGACATCGCCCACTTCTTCTCAGGTGAACCACAGGACGGATGACAGGTTCTACTCACCTGTAGGGATGGGGGGGGGAATCGATTCAGTTACAAATCGCGATTCTTGTGAATGACGATTTTAAATCGCCATGCTGCCTCCCAAATCGATTTTTTTAAAACATATTTATTGGTTTATCGGGGGGGGGATATAGGGGGGGCAACATCACCCCAGAGCATGTTGACCAGCTCTTGTTTTTGCACAAGAATCTAAACAAACCCAAGCACTAGTTTTGCATCGCCTACATGCAAACAACAATAGCCTACTTTTTGTTTATTTCAAAGTTTATATTTTAAGTAAACTTTTATTAATTCTATTTAATTTACCTTTTATTTATTGTTTAAAAGTAGCCTAAGTGGCTTACATTTCTTAATCTGTCAGTTTGTGTGCAGTTGACAGGGGCTATACAATAATAGGGAACATTTTTATTTATTTTCTCTATTGGCTGCCCGGCAGTCGTTAAGTTAATGTTAATATTTGAAATAAAACTGGTAAAGCTCTAAGTGAATTTGACTGTGTTGTATTTGAAGGAATGATTCAACATTTTTCCATGGTCCAGTATTTAAAAAAAAAAAAATAACCAAAAGAAATCCCAGGAAATCGTAATATAGAATCGCAATACTTACAGAATCGCAATACATATCGTATCGCCGGCTAAGTATCGTGATAGTATCGTATCGGGAGGTCCCTGCCGATTCCCGTCCCTACTCACCTGTAACTGCTTCTTCGTCAATCCCACTTTCAAACTTATTATAAACTAGAAGGTTTATCGGAGAGTTTAAACCTCCGCTGTCCGGCTAACGTCTTTTCTTACCATGTTAAGAACAGTGGAACAAATTAGTTCAGGTTCTGCCTGTTTTTTCAGATCTGCTCCAAATAGAATGGATCCTTCCTTCGTCCAACATTCCACCAAATGTCAGAGAATGTGTTTCATTATTTCTTGAGTTTTGCTGCTGAACAACAGACGGGCACGAAAACAAAAACCTCAGTCTCAACACGTTCCTACTGTATTTGAAATATCTCCGGATCTGTTTTTGATTTGCAGGTTTGGATATTGCGGAGAACGGCGTCACGGTCGTTACGGACCACAGAAATCAATGTTAATTTAAAGTGGAGGACTGGTCACATCCCTGTCGTAGAGAGATCACTGCAATACAAAGAAATGTGTTAATTTTATGATCTGTATTTTGAATTTAAAAGGCTATCATAAAGGAATACTGATGGTTTTTAATGTAGTTTACCACTCACACAAGTTGCCAAAATACATAAAAGCAACAGAAGTACAGACTTCTCAGGACTGAAAACACACGAGATAAAGGGATAAGATTATTAAAATGAATGGTTCTGCCTGTTTACTCAGATCTTGGATCCTTCCTTCCTGCAACATTCCACCAAATGTCAGAGAATGTGTTTCAGTGGTTTTTGAATTTTTGCTGCTGAACGACAGACGGGGATTCTGCTGATCTCAACACGTTTCTACTGTATTTGAAATATCTCGGGATCTGTTTTTGATTTGCAGGTTTGGATATTGCGCAGAACGGCGTCACGGTCGTCACGGACCACAGAGGAAGAAACTCCGGCGAGGCCTTTGTGCAGTTCGTCTCTCAGGAAGCAGCAGACGGCGCTCTGAAGAGAGACAGAGACAGCATCGGAAACAGGTTCGATACCCGCACCTGTTCAGACTCCGGCTCCTCCTCTGCCCGAGCTCCTGTCAGCTGACGTGTTGTTCCTCCTGCAGATACATCGAGGTGTTTCCCAGCTCGACTGAGGAGATCCACTCCAGCTGGAGGAAGAAGAAGGGGATGAGTCCTCCGGGCGGCGTTCAGCCGGGGAACAGGAACGCCTCCTCCGCACAGACCAACCACAGAACAGGTGACTCATTGTTATTAAGAGACTGACTTGGTCCGTGTCCCCTCTGCTAACGTGGAGGAGGAGGCGTGGTCTCTGATCTGAAATCCCTGGAGTCTTTTCCTCCTGACACCTGGTTTCTGCTCCGTCAGGTTCTCCACCGAGCTCCACGGCGCCGCTTCACTACATCCACATGCGAGGTCTTCCCTACCAGGCGTCCGGAGAAGACATCGTGAAGGTGAAAACCAAGATGGAGGCAGAAGAGACGTTGAAGCTGGATGTTTGTTTTTATTTTTAATAATATGTTTGTTTCTTTGTTTTTCCTCCTGCAGTTCTTCTCTCCTCTCGCCGTCTCCAGGATCCTGATCGAGTGCGGCGCCGACGGCCGGCGGAGCGGCGAGGCCGGCGTTTACTTCACGAGTCACCAGGACGCCGCCGCCGCCCTGACCAGGAACAGACAGTACATAGGTGAGGCCGAGCAGGAGGCGCTCCCGTAGTCGGGTTTAAAACCGTCTGTAAGATAAGAATCAGATCAGCTATTCATATATAAGCCTGATTCCAAGTTTTCAGATTCTTAATATTAAAGTAACTGTTAATTTTATCCATAATGAACCAATATTTACATGTTAATTTAGTTAATGTTATTAATCTGCAGATAGAAACATTAAAAACATGAGAAATAAATTAACAAACCTCACGTGTTAAATTTCACCCTCAAACAATAAATATATTCGTATTCTTTTGGTCTGTGTTAAAATATAACTAACCATCATATTTCTATTTTTAATATCATAAACATGTATAACGTTATATTATAAAATGATCACTGATGTTAGAACTTAATAACTTTCTCTACTTTTCAGGGGAAAGATACGTTGAGTTGTTCATGAACTCTGCATCAGATTCTAACGGGAGGTGAGAGACACTGATTTAATAATATTCATAATAATTAGAGATGCTGCACCCACACTACATTCATTCATAAATATTCAATATGTGCTAGACTGTTAAATGTTGAAATTTGAATCACAGGTTAATTTTAATGACAAAATGTTGAAATTATTCTAACTTACGTTTAATGGGTGAACTGGTTTCTATCATCACTGTGTCATAGCTTCCTCTGAGAGTTCAGTAACAAACAACTCTGCTTTTCTCTTATTAAACTATATTTAGTTTGAAAATCTTGCTTTTAAAAAACAGATGTTTTTATATTTTAACTGAACGTGTGATTTCATATATTTTCTCCTGCAGATGAACGATGACGACAACAAACATCTTAATTTCCCTACACAACCCACGATTGTTGCATTTAATTTCCAGCCTGAACTAAAACAATAAACAAACCTGATGTCAAAGAATCAAACTGTCGTCATTTCACTGCAGGAAGAATCACGATGGTTATAAATGTTTATTAATATTTATTATTTAAACTACCAACATCAGCTCATGTAACTGCATCTACGAAATAACTTGTGAAGATGAATTGGTGAAATTTCTTCAGGATCAGTTTTATTAAAGTAAATTCTTCTCTTAGCTTTAACATGAAGGATTAAATGAACTTGGGAGTCGTCACAGTTAAAATAGAATAAAAGTTTATTGATCTCAGAAGCATTTCCACATGTTACTTGGCTCCAATGAGAGAAATCAACCGGTTTGTCTGGATCCAGCCTCTGACTCCTCCCCCTCATATGAACCAATAATACATAAAAACAGCTGATATGTTGATTTGTCCTCTTCAAACCAGACATGTGCTTTTTAAAAGTGCCCAGAAAAACTCAGAATGCCATTGGAACCTAAAAGCAGCAGATTCTACGAAACGTTAGTTATTGCAGTGAAACATTATACCCAGAATGATAAATCATAAATCATAAACGTATGATCTTCACCTGTGAACCTGAAGGAGTCATTTGACTTTTAGGGAAATGATTAATTTGCTTTATTGCAAACACAGAAAAGCCTCTTTTATCCATAGTGTTAATAAATTGAGGAAAATTAACAATCAACATTAATCCTCAAACTGTCCCGTGTAACATTTTGTTTTTTATGCAAAGCCAGGATAGAAGACAGAGCCATGCTAGCTGTTCCCACCCGTTTCAAGTCTTTATGCTAAGCTAAGCTACTCATCTGCAGACAGATGCCTCATATTTAATCTCCAACAGATTCAGACTGAAAACATCAATACTGGGATAAAACATGAGATGATATTCTGTGTAATTATTTAAATTTTGCATGGATTTAGCAAATTTTGCAAGACTCTAAACTCAATTGAGTTAAATAAACATTTTCTGACTTTCATATTGTGTAAAAGACTTTTTACACAAAAAGTCTCTTACAGACACGAATAATATCTGTGTTCAAAAGAGTTTTATCTTCATCTGTACAGTCACATTTCATTAATCAGCACTTGCATCATATTCTGATGTTCATGATTAAATCTGATGTGTTGTGAAAATCCAGTTTTTCCTTTTGCATCTTTTAAAAATCTTGGTTAAAAGCATTGTCAGTTGACCTTTGACCCCTCAGTCCACTCAGTGGACACTGTGGAAAGTCAGTTTCTAAATGAGATGATTTTCATAATGCCCGACCACTTGGAGCTGAGGAAGTGCAGGTTTCTAATTAAATGAAAAACACCACAGCAGCTCCACACCCGAGGTTTTATAACCACAACAGCATCTGATTTAAATAGAAACCTGCTCAGCTCTCCGTGGAACATCTGGACACCGCTGGATTAAAAGTAATTAAAAGATTCCACAGAGTTCAGGAGTGAAAAAGTGCATTTCTTGGCGGTGCCAGTTTTCACACGTCGATGCCTCGGGTGTCCGGCGTGTCGGAGTGCGTTCATGTTGGCGTGGAGGCGTACTGCTGCAGCAGCAGCGAGTAGCAGGGGACGCACACCGTCTCTGGGAGGATGGAGGACGCCAGCGGCAGCTCGTTGGACACGCAGCTCTCACAGAAGACGCCGCTGCAGTTCTTACACTGTTTCTGGAGGAAGAAGAGGAACACGGGTTTTAACCAGATACAGTTCAGGATCTAGTGAATCTGTGGCTTCGTGAGGAGAAGCTGGACCTGGAGGAGGTCTGAGGTCTGAGCTCTGCTGAGAGAGGTTCTCCTCGTACCTTAGTCTTCAGGAGGGAGTCGTCCTGCTCACACATGGTGCACACGGACGGCTCGTTGATCTCCACCAACGACTCCTCCTGCAGGGAACAGCAACAGGACAAGGATTTAACAAACTGTGGATTTCTACTGTGTGAATAACTAATCTGCACTTTACTGTCAGTTCTGCAGATTGTTTGAAGAAACCTGTTTAATAAAGTAAACTCAGGAAATACAAAGCCCTTAACAAACTTATCTTAATATTAGGGCTGGGCAAGTTAACTCGTTTCAATCGAGTTAACTCAAGTGATGAGTTAACTCGATTAATTATTTTATCTCGCATTTACTCAGGTTTGATTATTTATTGTTTTATTGTGAAAGTCAGGCTTTTATTTTGTGAAAGTCTGTTGCTGACTGCTGCAGAACAGGAAAAAAGAAAATAATTGGCGGATAAACAATCGAGTTAACTCATCACTTGAGTTAACTCGATTAAAACGAGTTAACTTGCCCAGCCCTACTTAATATAAATATTACTGTTTTCTGAAGGACGCTGAGATGACCAAGCAAAGTACTGAACTACGGAGATTCTCTGCAGCTGTTTGTGCAAATGACGGAGTGACAGTCTCGGGAGTTTCTGTGGAATGTTTGAGGATTTGTTGGTGTTGTAAGAGAATCTTTGTTGCATTGTTCATGTGTGAGAGACAAACTGTGGAGAAAGTCTGGACCCAGATCTCCAGGGATCCTCCACAGGATATCAACTCTGACTCGTGTTCAGAGGACTTCAATCAGGAGCTGTATTTACGGCCTGCACTTGATTTATTGGTTGTTGGTCAGGAAGTACGACAGCGACACAAACAACAGGATCTGAGCTTCAGGCAAGATAAGTATTTCCAGTGAAGGTCAGTTCTGAGTGTCTCAAAATGTTCTTTATTTTTAAAGTTTATCAATCCTGTTGTGAATATTGTCCCACAAAATTGTTTATTCTGAGAACCACATTTTAGAACATTTTAGGATGTTTCATGAAAGTTCTCACTAGAAAATTACTGAATTCGAATGAAATATATATATATATATATATATATATATATAAAATATATCAATGGTTGCAAAGGAGTAGTATTTGAACACAAATGAGAGATTTGGGAAATGGAAGCAGAGGCAGATTTTATTTTATGTTGAGTCGTCAATTATTTTTTATCCCAGAAATATTTGTGTATATAAATTTGAAATGTTAAATGATTGTTTACAGGATTTAGTAGTTAAAATACTCAATCCTACGCTGGTCTGTTGTAAAAAGGTAAATTCTCACCTGTTCATCCTCGTGATGAGACAAAGATCTAAAAGAAGAAGAAGTAAGAGAATTTAAAAAGTTGATATTTGTCCAGAACATGGAGGATCTTAGTGACACCGACTCTGATCCACTCACAAACTGGAGCTCAGACTGGTTCTGTCCTCGTGTCCAACGTGAAGCGCCTCAATGTCTCTTTTCCCTGACGGAGAATCTGGGAGCTGCTGCAGGAAAGAAATCACAGCTGATGTAAAGGAAACTTTCAACTGGACTTGAAAGTAAAGATGAGCAGAGACGTACGTTGGTTGAGTTCTCTGTGAGTCTCCTCTGCCTCGGAGGACTGGGAGGTCTGGGACCAGCGACGAGATGATGCCGCTCTCGCTCTCTCCTCAGCTCGTGATCCAGGTTCGACCTGAAAAAGCAGAGGACACAGATTTATATAAACACAGAAGAGACATTATTATTATCAAGAGTCATCAGGAAGTGAAATATCCTCCAGAAAAACTGACAGATAATTTAGTGCTGTCATATAATTTCTCTCAGGGATGAAGAACAGCGCTTCACTACCGGATTAATCTATTTTCAATCAAAAATTCTATTTGGTTTTACCCTGAAAAAGTAAATGTATGTATAAAGCATATTATTATAATATGCATACAGGTTATTCAATGTATACAAGTATAAAACAGAATAGAAAAATGTAAAAATGGTCAAACATTATGAAAAATATATAATCTGGTCAAAGTCTTTATCATGGAACTATTCAGAAGAAATAAAAACCTCATGATAAATTAAAGCATAACATGCCTCCATGATACAGACTGTTGTTGATTGTATAGATATTGAAAACAAACAATCGCACAGGGATGAAAACAGATCGACCTCCGAGGATGTGAGTGTGGATTTTAAAACCAGGTGATCTGACAGCTCCTGTTTCCTCAGCGCTCACCTGCTCCTCCTCAGCTGCTCCACCTCCGCCTGCAGACTCTCGATCTTGTCTCCGAACTCCTGCTTGAAGAGCCGGTTGGCCTCCAGCGCCAGCTCCCGCTCCCGCTCCGCCTGCTTGCATCTGGTTTGAGGCGAGCGCGTTAACACAAACTTATGATCAAACCAAAAACTCGATGAAGAGAAACATGGAGGGAGAGAGAGATGACTTTAAAAAACTTAAATAACAAATAAATAAAAAGAAAAGAGGAGAAAAGGTGAAACTAAAGCCAAAGAAGATGAAGCCGGCTGTGTTCGTTCATTGTTTTATTTGCCTAATGATTACTACAGGTTACACCAATGTTATGTTCACATACAATTCAAAATTAATTAATTAATTTTGCCCTTTTATTCTTACGGTACATTTCTCCTGACCTGGCCTTCGACTCTCGTGGATCAACAAATAACAACTTAACTCTTTAAAACATCGGATTCGCTCTTTTCTTGGTGTCACACACTGAATCAGTCTCTGGTGGAATTCTTCTTAACGACTTTACCGTCCGTCCACTGGACTCAAATCTCCACAAATGTCCATCAGCTCATTAACCATCATCCTCTGTCCATCACGTGTTAAAGCTGATCTCAGTGGACGTTCACACTCCTCTTACCTTCTCCATTAAATGGGGGTTGTTTTTAAAATTTCTACCAAAATAAAAGCAGAACCCTGATGTGGCGAAACACACCAGTCGGAGAACACAAGGACTTGGGGGGGGGGGGGTGGGGGGGCTGCTAAAAGGATCGATTCAGTCCACACTACTCAAAGCTGATGCTGGAGAGCCACTGAGGGAGGATGTGGCGAGATGGTTTTTTAATTTTCAACGGAGGAGCATCGTACAGAAAAAAGAGAGAACATCCTAGTTGGGTTATTTCTATAGAAGCCGGGTTTGTATGTGTATATGCAGATGTGAGGCGGCGGCTCGGAGCTACTGCTGCAGCTGGAGCAGCTTCCCCGCCGCGGAGTTCAGGTTCTTGGCCTGCTTCACCAAATGTTTCTCACTGATTCAAAAATAATATAAATGATGGGAAATCAAATAATGATCGAGAACGTGAAGGAGAGAGACAACAAACAGGGCGGTAAGAGATTGATGCAGTTTAGTGAAACCTTTGAAAAACCTTCTGTCGGCTGTGATATTAATAATATGATTTATGGGGTTGAACTGGTCTCACCTGCTCTCCAGCTGTTTTACTGTCCCAGACATCTGGTTGATTTTCTCCTCCAGGCGAGAGATGACCTCACTCTTCTGTTTCGAGCTGGCCTCTGTGCTCTGAGGAGGAATAACAACAAGTCGCTGTTAATGGGACTTTTTATTCAAATTAAATTGAATCAAATCAACAGAATTCTCAATGTCCATACGTAGATTTGTTTGTGGCCACGATTTCAAAACACCGACAAACTCATAAGGATGAATACTTTTCTTAAATAAGTAAAATCTTTGGTCCCTCCTGACTTTGTCTTTCTTACAAACACACAGACACATGAACCCAGACTGGGATAAAACAGCAGAACTTGCTGGAACCAGACAAATTTAGAGACACTTGTTGTTTAATCTCTGAGGACAGATGTTAATAATGTGCGTGAACAGGGACAAAGTTTAACGTAGAAGCTGTGGATCTTTATTGTTCTTCATAAACGAGACGGTGTGGAGCAGTTTCTTCTTTTTACTTTTGCTCAGAATGTTTTGACGTTCAATCTTAAGTAAGAAACTAAGTAAAAGGGTTTGGAGAATTCATGTAAACACTGGATTTAAATAAACAATTATACCTATGTTATATATTTTGTACTCATGTTATCCAAAATGTCTCCAATAATGTTCAAACTCAGACAAATCCACAGACAACAGACGAAGCGTTACCTGTGACTTGTGGCTGAGCTGTTGGTTGATGGCACGAAGATCCTCCAGCTGCTGCCTGAGATCCACCAGAGCGTCCTGCTTCTCACAGATGTCCTTCTCCAGCATCTTCATCGACAGCTCCATCTCCTGCTTCATCCCGATCTGCACCTCCAGCTCCTTCTCCACGTCCTGCACACAGAGGCACAACGTCAGACGCACACGGAGATCGCTCAGAGTCTCAGAGGGAAAAACAAACGTCTCTATGTTGAGCAGTGAAAGATTTAAGTGTCAATTATATATAGTAAATATGTTTTAAAAAAAAAGGAAATCAGTTAAACACAGCTTCTGTCTAAATGCATAAGTGATGGTGCATTTAGAAATTGAATAATACAATGACTGATTTGTGTAAAACCATAATCTGCATGTACCACTGACACTTGATTTATTACTTTATAAGTAAATATAAACCGTGACAGCATTTAAAGCAACACTTCAGTATAAAGGTCGGTTACACAACGCTACACAACCGTGAGAAACGCACCAATCTGAGCACAGTTTCCTCTTTGAGCTGCTTGCGTGTTTCACCGAGCGCTTGTCCATCTGGTGCCGAGTCGTTTCTTAGAGCCTGAGGACGACAGGAGCATGTTTAATGTGCGTAAGTTAAAAAAGAGGATCCTTGTTTCATGTTTTATCTCAATTAAAATAACGTGTTAAAATGTTTTCTTCACCTTTCTGGACTCCAGCTGATACGAGCTCTCCTCTTGTACTCGCTCCACGTCTTCTTGTAGAGTGATGATCCTGTTATTTGCCACGGCAAGCTGAGGAGACACAAGTGAAGAGAACAGCTCGGTTAACAGAGAGAATCCCTGAAGAGAGGAAGGAGAAATAAAAACATCTACAAGACTCACCTCCTCTGTGAGCTTCGTGTTGGACTTTTCCAGAGCGTCCACCTTGGCCTGGAGGTTATTTACTGAAGCACTGAAAACAGACAGAAACATCCCATTAGAGGAAAGAGAGTAAAGATGGAGTGAAGAGAGACTGAGAGAAGAGAGACTGAGAGAAGAGAGACTGAGAGAAGAGAGATGGAGTAAAGAGTGATGGAGTGAAGAGAGATGTAGTAAAGAGAGATGGAGTGAAGAGAGATGGAGTAAAGAGAGATGGAGTAAAGAGAGATGGAGTAAAGAGAGATGGAGTAAAGAGAGATGGGGTAAAGAGAGATGGAGTAAAGAGAGATGGAGAGAAGAGAGATGGAGAGAAGAGAGATGGAGAGAAGAGAGATGGAGAGAAGAGAGATGGAGTGAGAGAGATGGAGTGAGAGAGCCGTACTAACAAACCTTAAATGTCTGTTCAGCTCCTCGACGTAATTCTTCTGATCGAGAATCGCTGTGATCTGACCGTCACTGAGGAGCAGAGAAGGAAGTAAAGATATTTTAGTATTAAAAATAATAACAAACACAAAGTTTCTGTAAGTCACTCTGGTTTGAATTCATCTAGAATACTTTCGAGGATTTGGTGAAAGGTCCGGAAGCAGCACTCACCCCTCTGCACTCTTACTGCTGTGGCCTCCATCTTTGAGGTACATGGAGAAATCGATCACTCCGACCTGAGGAGGTCATTGAACGAGAGAAAGAGAATTAATAACAACAGAAACCAAACGTCAGAGATGTAAATTGTTTAAAAAAATAACATAATTATTCATAAGTATGCAGTGTCATAACTACATATCTGACGTTTATAACAAACCAAACAGTTTAAAAATCAGTTGAAAATTGAGCAAGTTATGGTTATTTAAAAAGTACGCAACACTACAACACAATGTTATGGTCGAGCGAGCCGCCTGCAGCAAGATGGCCGCCATGTGGTGACGTTCGACTCCATTGGCCGAGACATCTAACCTTATATATGTCTAAAGTGTTCACATGAATTCTCAAAACCCAATTACTTAGTTTCTTACTTAACGTCAAAACATTCTGAGCAAAAGTAAAAAGAAGAAACTGCTCCACACCGTCTCGTTTATGAGGAACAATAAAACTGATTAAAGTTTAACTTCACATAAAAATGAAAGCCACCACATGAAGAGAGAACATTCCTCCTCCTCCTTCCTGTGACCACGGATCATAAACTGGTTCTGTGTGGTTTCATCTCAGTCAGTGGGAGTGAATCACCTGCGAGTCCAGGTCCTCTCCCTTCATGCACAGATTGGCGTCGATGACGTTCAGTCCAACGAGCAGCCCGGCGATGACGGCTCCTTCCTCCTCCATCATCAGAGCATTGGCCTCGTAGAATTCACTACACAGAGATAAGAGTTTCAGCTGAGTCAGCATTACATTTTAAACCTTTTAATAACATGTAGAATTTAATTTATTCCTGTTTCCCAAACAACAAAACAACTGATTTACAGTATAAGAGGTTAATTCTGTGTTTAATCCACAGATTCCTCCAGTTTGATCAGAATGATTTACTTTATACTTCATGTCAATTATCAGTCAGTTTAACCAAGCAACGGTTAAAAAAAGTTTTCAGCATAAATCTTTAGTTTCTGGAATATTGAAGCTTTTAAAAGGAAACGTGACCTGAATACTAAAAAGGTTGCTGAGTGTATGATTTAAACTGTACCAATAGAGAGAGAGAGAGAGAGAGAGAGAGAGAGAGAGAGAGAGAGCATGTTTTAATAAGGAAATTCACAAAATATGAAGTTTGCACCTTGAACTAAATTCTATTTATTAAAAGGATCAAACATGAAGGTTTGACTGTTTGTTGTCTTCCTTGGTTTCCAGTGATTGCTTTTGTTTACCCTCACATGTGCAGTTCTGTTTCCATGGCAATGTGCTTCTGTTATGTGTCCAACATATTTAAGACCTTTGTAAATTACATTTCTTGATATTTCTCAGGCCTTATTTTTGAGTCCAGACTTTTGAAGAGCTGCAGAAAAACCATCTGGTTTGTTTCTTTCTCAGAGTGCATCATGTGTTATCACACACACCTGAGCAGGTCCTTCCTGTTGATGATGGTCTTCATGTAGTCTGAGAGCTTCTTCTGCATCAGAGCGAGTCGTAACCAGGCCCGACCTCTTCCTAGAGGAGTTCTGTCAACAAACAGAATATACATATATAGCCAGGGTTAACTGCTGCCAAAAGAAATACATGTGAATCCTGTGCCTTTATATCAAGTTATGAAGTTTTGCGCCTAGATTTTGTGAAATGCATTAATAAAAACACTCAAATCTAGAAGGTGTAGGGAGGATTCCGTCTTCCTCCTTCAGGGAGATGAAGACAGACTCACTTGAGGCCCGGCAGGTCTTTGACGCTGGCAGTGATCTCTCCTGCTTCAGGCGTCAGCTTCTCCACCAACTCCAACGCCCCCCAGAAGGACTTGTTCTGCCCCAGGAAGGTCTTCTTAGCTGAAGGTCCACACACAGGGAGAGGTTAGTTAAGGAATCTGGGTCACAGAGTTATGACACTCAAACTGTGACTGACTGAAACAACATTTATCTGAACACATTCTAATAAAAATACAGAATTCTAGAGAACGTACTTTTCAGGCCGTGCTTCAGACAGTGCTCCATCACCACAAAGAACTGCTGGAGCGGAGCGTAGTCGGAGTCCAGTGTGCGTCCCAGGTTCAGAGCAGATTCGATCAGGCCCTTGATGCTCAGCTTGGCCATGTTCATCAGGTTCAGCCTTTCAATCGCGATGGGATCCTTGGGATCTGAACAGATAGACAAGAAAAGTGTCGTTAAAGTCCTCGTTTTAAAATTTATATTGTTTATTTTCATGTCAGGACAAGACACAAAAAGAAACAGTCACAGTTTTCAAACACAATTTATTTTACAATTCGATCTTGGACTAAAAAGTCTGTCTTTTCTCCCAAGACCTTTTTCTCTGGACACGAGAAACTTGTTCCTGCTCTGAATCTCATGAACATCACAAAGTGACCTGATCTGGAAAATAAAACACGGATCCTCACAGTGACGAGTCGGGAGCTAAACTTATCAGGAGCCTTCAGTCTCAGATTGAGTCACTTCTGTTTTCTCCTTCAATATAGAAAAAACACCAAATCTTTTCCAGGAAGTAAAAGTCAGGCTGTGTAGCTGGAAACGAAGAAAATCTCGATGAAACCAAAGACCGACTGTCCAGCTACAGTCAGCACTTCAGGATCCATCTATACATGTAGAACGAATCCATTATTTACGTCAATACATAACAGACACTCAGGCTTTTAGTGCAGCAGTTTCACAGGGTTATAGTTTCCCTCAGCATCTGCTTCATGTGAATGTGATGCTCTTTGTTTGAAGATCTGATTACAACCAGTTAATAAAGATATGAGACATTGTTGCTGGTGCTGAAATGGTGTAAATGTGAATCAGGTCGGTTTTCTTAGTAGAAAAGCTTCACAATAATGTTTCTATAGTATATAGTAGAGTAATTAATACTTTGATGAGAGTTGACAGCTTGTTAAAGACAGAACAACCTGACAGACTGATTACATCTAATTCAGTCCAAATCACAGACGTCCTGTAATAATATTAATATAATAAATCCTTCAGATTCTAGAAGTGAATTTCCAGTTGTACACAAACCAACATTTTCAAAATGATTTAATAATAATTCAGGACAGTAAAGTCAACGCTAGATGCTTCATTTTGTCAGTGAGGTCTCAATGTCTTTCCATGAGCTTTATTACATTCTATAGATCCTGTTTACATTAGAGGGCAACAGACCAACATCAATAATTAACTCAATATCAGTATCTGCTATTCTCTGACAGAATAGAAGAGTAAAGGAAATCAGATTTCTCCAGTTCCCCACCAGAGGTCAACTCCACTCGTGGACTCTGCATTGAAATGAATAAACCTCCGTATCTGCCGGAGTGAAACGGACATTGTCAAGCGAAGAATAAAATATTGATCGTTTCTTTTAATGAACCCGGTCATCTTACGCACAACATTAGAGACTTTAAACAACAGGATAAATGTCCCTGTAGGTGTTGAAGCTCCTGTGTAACATCATTATAATAGATCTCCTGCTCAGCTGGAGGGGGAAGTGCTGCGGTGATGAATTTGCAAACTGGCCGAGAAGGAAGAGTCTGACTTGCCGACCTGCCTGGTCTGTGCTGAGAGAAGGCGTGGCAAAGAGATGAGGAAGTCTTCATCTCTGACAACAGACACACAACATCATCTGGAGTGTAGAACGGACAAACCACAGGAACACAATAAATGCTGTAGAGACATGTGTGTTTACAGCTGATTTATGTGTCACTTCTAGACCCGAATATCTGGATTGAACGTGAAACAAACTTAGAAACCAACAGAAACAACATGAAAACTGATTTCTGTTGGAATTCCTAAGGATTTAATAAAACAGGCCCGACAAAATCCAGCTGTCCATTTGATTTACTACAAGCAAATTAATTCTGGTGACAAAACAACCTGCACTTCCGGGTTGATTCTCATCCTCGTCCTATTTCCTGGCAGCGTCTTCCTGCCGTGTGATCCTGCTCCGAGAAAATCAAACCCCGCCCCCCCCTCTGAAATCCACCATGACACAGCTCAAACAGGACGCCACGGTCTCCTGGGCTGAGACGTGCGGCGCCCGGAGAGACCTTGTGTTCCACCACGCCCTAACACACATCGCACAAACTCCCACCGAGGAGCTGCTCCGTCACGTTACCTTCCAGGGCCGGCTCCGGGTCGGGGGTGAGCGAGATGTCGTTGAGCTCGCGAAGGCAGAGCCACTCGCCGTCCACGGACACGCGGAAGTTGCAGAGATAAATGGTCTCGCGGGCGGCCTGGGTGATCTTGTCGCTGGTGGGAGTCGGGGTTTCGCTCTGGGGCGTCAGATCGGCCATGATGACTCAGCTGATGTGAGGCAAAGCCAACAGCGCCGAGGGGGAAAAAAGGCGTGATGGCTCCAGACGCCGGCGAAGGCCCCAAAAAAACAACAGCTCAGCTCAGAGAGAGAGAGAGAGAGAGAGAAACCGGAGAGGATGAAAAGAGACAAAGGAGAGAAAAGGCCAAGACGGGGGGGGGGGAAGGCTGGCAGCGTTTAGCAGGTGGAAGAAAGGATGATGCTTCTCCTCCTCCTCTCTACGCCTGCATCCCTCTCTCCTCCTTTGCTCCAACTGAGTTAATTACACTGCCGGTTTGAGAAAGGCTGCTGCTGCTCCGTCCTCTCCTCCTCCTCCTCCACCTCCTCCTCTTCAACCTCCGGTTATCCCCTTCTGTGCAGACAGGGGGGTGGGGGGGTATTTAAAATGCAGGAGAGCACCGAGCTGGAAATCACAGCCCTCCTCCTCCTCCTCCTCCTCCTCCGCTCAGCACCGCCTCACTCAGACTGCACCGCGGTGAATGCTCTGGGTGGGTGTCGACCAAGATGGCTGACATCAGCGCTGGGTAGAGCAACACACACGGTCACGTGAGCAGATGGTGCATGCGTAAAAAAAAAAGGAAAAGGATGGTGCGTGTGTGTGGGGGGGGGTGGGTGCTCAGGCAGCGCTAACGATGCAGCAGAGAACTCATCCGTCTCTCAGGCATCCACAGCCTGACCTGGATCTGAGGCCTGTTCTTTAAATAATGCAATTACTGAACTGCTCCGTCATGTGAAGCCAAACCAGAGACCGGACCATTCAGAACCTCTAAGTGAAGCCACAGCCTCTTGGTCGCCCCCTGGTGGCTGGCAGCAGGATAGACCATTAACCCAGCCTTCTCCATGTTAGCAGATGGGACATCGGCCACACTACCAGGACTCAGGAATATAACCTCCATCAAGAATGTTGTGTTTTTGTCTGCATTTGTTTGTTTGTTAGCGGGATAACGCAAAAACTGATTTATGAAAGGGGCGTGGCCACCGTACGGTAACAATTAAAGCGAGAAACCCTGTTCCGACCTCTGATGTGTAGCAGAGAAACACAATGTTTACTGTAAGGTTTGCTCTAGGCAACTGTTGGGCTTTAGCTAAAGTAAAAGCTCCACTGAATGCGATTCGGTTTTTATTAATTACAAGTTATTAAGTCATGTACTGGATTCATTACTAAGACTTTTACTTTGTACAGGATTTGTGTTTTCTTGACGTCTTTGAATGTTTTGTTTATATTCTATATGAACTATGTCTCTTCCTTTGTGTATTTCTGAATTAAAACAAGAATTCCATGAATTACGATGAGCCAGTAGATGCGACAGCGGTGTAAAGTTAATTACACGTTGTAAGAGTCATAAACCAGCTATAATTAGTATTTTCTGTTCAGTGAAAGCAGTGAATAACTGTCATAACTCATATTTGGTGAAATAGAGTGAACTGTTGGTGACACAACAATTATCACCACAGACAAACGGAGCTCAAAGCTAAACCAGCTCTGACTGATCCACCTTTAAATTCATAAAACAGCAAACAGCAGAGCTACAGTCAACACAACACAGAAGAATCAAACTCTTCACATCAACTGTATAATATGAACCATTGTTATTGTATTTATTCATCCGTTGTGCTTGTGGCTTTCTACTATTCTCTCAATTAGAAGCACATGGAGTTTCTGCCTATGAAATGTTCTATATAATAAATATGTCATTACATTTTATAATATCACATTATTTCACATGTACACCACTTATTGATTGATTGATGATTCACCCATATGTGCACATGTGTGTGTTTGTTTCTTTCTGCTGTGACAAGTGAAAGTGGATCAATAAAGTTTTATCTAATCATGAACCACACGCAGCTTGTTAGCTTGTTAGCTTGTTTACAGCTCTGTCAGCTGACGGACGTGACACATTAAATTACTGAGGATTTAATTAGTTTGAAAAGATAATCTGTGACTTGTTTTACCTTCAGAACTCAAAATACATTAGTTGTTAGAATTGTATTAAAGTAAAAAGAGACAAGAAGTTGCTTGTTTGGGAGAATCCAAAGATAGCTAACTCCTCCAACAAGCTAGATGCTAACAGCTGGTGCTTTAAGTGTTGTTGTGTACTTTATGTATTTAAATATTCTAACAGCTGGTACTTTAGTGTAGTTACTTACTATGAGTTTATTTAAGAGTCTAACAGCATGTACTTTAGTATAGTTGTGTACGTTATGTATTTTAAGATGCTTACATCAGGTACTTTAGTGTAGTTGTGTACTTTATGCATTTTAAGATGCTAACAGCAGGTACTTTAGTGTAGTTATGTACTAAACGTTTATTTAAGATGCTAACAGCAGGTGCTTTAGGGTAGTTGTGTACATTATGTATTTTAAGATGCTAACAGCATGAACTGTAGTATAGTTGTGTACTTCATGTATTTTAAGATGCTTACATCAGGTGCGTTATTGTAGTTGTGTACTTTATGTATTTAAAGATGCTAACAGCAGGTGCTTTAGTGTTGTTGTGTATTATAAGTTTATTTAAGATGCTAACTGTTGGTACTTCAGTGTAGTTGTGTACTTTATGTATTTTAAGATGCTAACATCAGGGGCTTTAGTGTTGTGTTGTACTTTATGCATTAAAAGATGCTAAGAGCAGGTGCTTTAGTGTACTTTATGTATTTAAGATGCTAACAGCAGGTACTTGCGTGTAGTTGTGTACTGTATGTATTTTAAGATGCTAACAGCAGGTGCTTTAGTGTACGTGTGTACCTTCAGTTTATTTAAGATGCTAACAGCAGGTACTTTACTGTAGTTGTGTACTTTATGTATTTTAAGATGCTAACATCAGGTACTTTAGTGTTGTTGTGTACTAAAAGTTTATTTAAGATGCTAACAGCAGGTGCTTTAGTGTAGTTGTGTACTTTATGTATTTTAAGATGCTAACTGCAGGTGCTTTAGTGTACTTACAGTATTAAAACATGCTAACAGCTGGTACTTTAGTGTAGTTGTGTACTTTAAGTTTATTTAAGATGCTAATAGCAGGTACTTTAGTGTACTTTAAGTATTTTAAGATGCTAACAGAAGGTGCTTTAGTGTACTTATGCACTTTATGTATTTCAAGATGCTAACAGCTGGCTCTTTAGTGGAGTTGTGTACTTTATGTATTTTAAGGATACTAACATCAGGTGCTTTAGTATAGTTGTGTACTTGAAGTCAATTTAAAGATGCTAACAGCAGGTACTTTAGTGTTCTTTAAGTATTTAAAGATGCTAACAGCAGGTGGTTTAGTAGTATACTTATGCATTTTATGTATTTAAAGATGCTAACAGAGCTCAGTGTTGTTAGCATCTTTATGCTCATTTTGCTCATGTTTGCTGATGGAGGTTGTGTTACTCTTACTCTTGCTCCTGCGCTTGGACTCGATCCTCTCGATCTGGAAGTCGTAGTGCCGCAGCGGAGCCGGGGACCCGGAGCCCGGCTTCCCGGAGCCCGGCTTCCCGAACCGGACGTTCGCGGAGCTCAGCGCCTCCCTGAAGTAAATCACCGAGGTCGGGGACAAGGTCTCGTCCGGGCTGTCAGCGTGTCCGGTCCCGTCCGAGGAGCTCCGTGGGCCCGGGCCGTGCAAGCCCTCCGGCGGGGCATCCTGCTCCGCCATCCTCCTCCTGCTCCCCGGTCAGACCCGCTGCATGTGCCCGGCGCCGGGGCTCGGACTGCGGGGTCACTGCTCAGCTAGCTGCGGTTAGCCTGTGTGGCTACACCCGGGGAGGCTAGCAGCACCACCGGCAGGCCGCTCCGGGTTCCGTCCCGGTTCTATCCGGGTTCCGGCCGGGTTCAGTCCGGGTTCAGTCCGCTCGTCCCGTCCTCCGCCGCCGCCTCCTGACCCGGAAGTAACTCGGGATTAACATTTTGTTCAAAGTGTTTAATTCCGCGAGATTTTCAGTGATCACGTGACCAGAGACCGTGACGTGAGCGGAGATGGGTCGCGAGCAGCGGGTCCCCTGACCGCAGAGCTCCCATGATGCATTGCGGTGGGGTTGAGACACTCGGAGCACTTGTGCCTCTTCCGCTTTTAGAGTCTCTGAGCTGTTTACATCGAGTGGGAACTTTGAGAAACAGCGCTTCCTGCAGGACAATAATACAACTACAGCTGAACGACGATAACATGATATTATTGAAAAATGTTGCCTAAGCAATAATAATAATATGAATAATGATATTAACAATACAATACATTTCTCATCGATACATAGACATAACAGCTAGAGTACTACTACTTATTGGTTGGTCTAATAATTACAACAAAAAGCGATCTATCAATCTATTTTAGTAATCTCAATATAATTATAATTAATCTCTGTAGGCAGAGAGCACTTTGCCACACATGTAATACCCTAATATAAAACAGGGGGCGCTAAAAGGAAGAGTATCAGGAATTAAAAAGTGTTTCCTCCCCGTCGGGGAATTGAACCCCGGTCTCCCGCGTGACAGGCGGGGATACTATCCACTATACTAACGAGGAGTTAGTGAAGATTGCAAGTTTTTGAGACATTTTATTCAATTTTTATGACAATATAACAATATCAATCAATCAGTCAATCATTAATTTAAAGGGTGTTGAGACTCCATCACTTTACTTCCTTCAGTTAAGTTACGAAAAATTAATTTTAAAAACACGACAATGTTGTGTGACATTAACAATTATGTCTCTCCCAGTTATTTCACTCGCCAACCCATTTGACTTGACTACGTTACACAGATTATTATTCTGCAGAAACAGATTTACTGTGATTAACTGAAACGTGAGTATTTATAGTACTGCTATAATCAGTTTTTTACATCGTTAATCTTACCCAACCACCTATTTCCTGAACTGAAATGATTATAATCTGATGAACTTTGAAGTAATAAACTTTTATTTTTGCGATGTAAAAGTCTGTTAAGGAGTTAACATGGCACATGTATGACTTTACATATCTGTATATTTGTGTTGAATGTTCCTCTAGGATGTCAAACATGAGACAACTGGATCCAACCAGAGTCATCACTTCAACACTGACTCCAGGTACAGACATGTTTTCATAACTTACAAACAATCAAAGCAAAGTATTGCACATAATACATAACGTGTTAAATTATATATGCAATACTAATAATGTGGAAGAACTCCATACATTACATTCATTGTCTTGATAGTGCAAAGTTTAATCCAAAACCATATTCAAAATCAGTAGTTGAATATCCACAGAAAATAAGGATACAAACTTTGTTCATAAGTAACACTTCCTCTACAATAATGCCCTACTTTTATGTTTCCTATCATTTTATTAGGTACGGACGAGCCTGAAGGACACAGCTGTGCTGAACGTGTTCTGTCTCTTATGGCAAAGAAGAAAAATAAAACACTGGGTTCTAATCTAAAGTGTATCAAATCAGAAAGCAAAAGATAAACATTGTTCTAATAACTGTTCATTTGGGTATATAATATATAGTGAATATAGAAATAAACTCTTTTATCCATGACACTTAGCAATGAAGGCTCTTATATACTTCTACGTATCCGTTTCTCGGAGAGGTCTCAGCGGGGGACAAAGAGTCTTTTTGATTTTTACTTCTCCGACGACTATCCGTCTAAAAACAATTCCCCGCCAAACCCATAGGTGGCGCAACGGAAGACGAGCTCAGAGAAGCCTACCCCATTTGGGAAGAAGAAGTCCACGTGTCTGTGTTTACATGTTAGCTTGCGTCCCACACACTGAACCATGGCAACTAACAGAACTAAATAAAGTGACACCCAGCGGGTCAAGATGCTGATGTAATCGTTTCTTAGCGCAGCGGTTCTCCGGTCTTGTTTCCGAACTGTGTTGCTGATTCCACAGCTTGAATCTGCTTGAGGCTACATGTAGCTAGAAGCTACCCGGAGCTAGCTCGTTATAACCGTCTGTGACCGTGCACACATGCCCTCAGTGCTCGAACGAGCCACCGTCAGCCGGACAACTCCGCTGGCTTAACACACACGTCACATTAATCGTAGAATCATAGTTGTGTTCGTGTTTGTTGCTACAAGTAAACAGGAAGTTTGAGGTCCGGAAATACGGAAATGACGTCATACGGAAATGATGTCGTTGGCGGACCAATCACAGCCAAGAGCGGTCCGTCGGGTCTCCAACATGAAGACGGATAGTTAGAAAAATCAGACGTGTACGAAAAGCTGTCCGAAGCACTCGGAGAGGACGTTTCACGACGGATAGGGTGGTCTTATCTGTCCGTAATAGAAAAAACGGAGAGGCATAAATTGGCCTTGACTCTAAACAGTTGCAGGCCTTCTTTAGTTAGGGAGGAAAACACAAAGTGTTGTGCAGATGAAGCTGGTGCATGTCGTCCTCATGTTGATAATAATAAATTAATAAATTATGCAAGTTATTTGAGCTATGTGTCTGTCTAATCTTTTTACTTTGTTGCAATCATTTTACTTTAATGCTGTATTATAGGCAACATCTTTGTGTCGGGCTGAGCGCTAAAGCATGTGAAATGTATTTGAAATAGGATTTCTGCTCCCTGCTCAAAATGCAGCCCATGGTATATCTTACTGGTCTATATAGGCCTACTGCTTATAATAATCAGCTACCTCTATTTTTGTGACGGTGACATGACGTCATACAAAATTGCCCCACCAGAAATGTCCGGCTAAAATCGCCACTGATTGTCAAACATTAACAGGAACACGAGCAGCAGCAGCTCAGTTAGTCGCTCCACAGATCCAGAGGAATGCTGACGGCTGCGTTCACCTCCAGCATCGGAACAAGAAACACCTTCAGCTGGACGATCAAACACTCAATCACAACTGGTTCATCTGACTTCGTCCTTCAGGTGTTTAACTGGTTTATTATTTACATTTGGAGCCATGAAGCCCACGTGGCTCCAGGGGTCAGAGGTCACTTCACCTCTGAAGAACTGAAGAGAAGTCGACTCATCAGAGCAGAAGATGAACTTTTAATTTAATGTTTCATCACTCGACACTTTAACAGATGAAGTCGTTACAATCCAAAGTCTCAGTGAGTGGTTTTCAACAAACAAACAATACTGAACAGAACCAGTAGATGGCCACAGAGAGGTCCTCAGCACAAATATAACAGATCATATATAACATATAAAGTTATAGAATCTGACGTTTCAAAGACGCTGATCAACAACTCATCAACTTTGATGATCCCTGACTTTTTTTTTCTTCAGTTGCCATTATTAGGTTATAAAGTATATATCGTACATATCGCCACCTGGTGGTTTGCTGCTGTTGGCTCATAACCTACACGTTACATATCTTTTTCTCAAAGATGGTTTCTGTCATTTTAGTTCTTGTCTCACTGATGTTTGTTCGAGTATTTCTGATCAGTTTGTTTTGAATTAGTTACCTGATAGAAAAATAAGGGTGTGACATCATGATTGACAGCTGACACTGACTCCTGATTGGTCGGATACTGCTCATTGATCCGGTCAAGTCAACAGCTTCGCTAGTAAAACAGACTGGAGAGTTACTTTGAGATTAACCTGATTGAACAACGAGCTGGAACTGTTCAGCTGCTTTAACAGGATTTAACTGAATAACTCCACAAATGGACATCAAGCAGGTTCGGAGAGTTTCTGAGAACAAGGATGAGCTGTAGTTCCTGGAACAATTTCACATGAAACCCAGTGGAAAGTCACCGGGAATCCAACCAGCAGAACCAGAGCAGGAACCCGGTGAAGAAACAAAGTGCAAAGCTCCAACAGGCCGAGGAGATTCCTCCAGAATCCTCCTCAGAACCACGTCCAACTCGTGAAAGGCTTCAGAGAGGGACTTTGGAATAAATCTGAGGAAAATGTGAAACGAAGATGTTGAAGATGTCCCTTGATGTTGTTCTGTCTAGCCCCAGCCCCCCCCCACCTTTACGCACATGATGGAAAAACATGGAAGTGCTGACATGCTCGAGGTTGTAAATGTGTAAGACAGCAGCTGTTTTGCATTATACACTCGTGCATGAGGGACGATCCGCTCTCACACTCACTTGTCTCAGATGTGTCGTACTGATGTTAGCCTTAACAATATTTTGTGTTATGAATAAAAACATTAATCGTTGTTTTGAGAACAAATTTCAACTTGTGGAAAATGTAAGTGGTTTTGGTGAAGAGCCCAGGATGGAAAGTCTCACTTTTCACTGCAGGTTCAGGTTCAAGTGTCGTCGATGATTATGAAACAATTAATTCAATAAATCCTTTGTCCTTATATATGAAGTACAGACCAGACTGAACTATTATATTTTAATAATTTACACCTTAAATAACCACACACTTGCTTTACATCACAAATTAACACACACTACCAAAGAAAACATAATATAAACGTATTATCCCTTTATATTTATCATCTTTTTAAGAAAATACATTTCTGCTTTTATTAAAATTAACAAATCTACTAACTTTGTAAATATCAAAATGTCCCAAACTTACAAAATGTAGTATTTTTTTGACATAGATGTACAAAAAGAAAAGTAACATCTGTAAAGTGTCTTTCTTTCATTGTTGAAAGTGCGATATGAGTTTTTAAAAAGCATCTCAATGATGAATTATTAAAAGAGAAATAAACACCTCGGTTCAGACGGTTCAGACAAACCTGTAAATTCCCGTGATATCACAAGTCTCTCTCCCGCCTTTGTTTTGGTAATAACCACGACTTTCCAAAAGGAGTCAGGTGTCCGAGGGACTCGTCCACCTGAAACATTTAACGTTTCATAACCTGCACATGAATTTAATGATACAATCCCGTTACTGTGTATAATTTACATTTTAAACATACAAGCTGTCTTCGTGCCTTATTAGAAGAGAAACTGATTCATAAACTATAGTTATTATGTTTTTATTGTTTTACTGTTTCTCATTCGTGTTTCCTGTGAATGTTTTCTGTGTTTTCTTTACTCGGACATATTTAAATTATGTCTCCTTAACTCTGTGTGTTCCACAGTTAAAAGAAGTGAATGAATAATCTCATGTTCTCGGTGCAGAAGGTGACACAGAAAACCAAGTTGGTCTGTATACTCTGTCTGAACCGTTTGACGTCAAGTTAAAGTCTGACTAAACTGAACTTAGTTTTAAAATGTACATTTTTGTATCCATAATGATATATTATCAAAGTAAAACTTCAGTTCCTTGGACATTTACTGGTCTCCTTTTCTTTCACTTTTGCATCCAGATATTATTTTATTTCCTCCACTTTCTCTACTTATATAATAAAATAATCATCTTTATTTTGACCTTTCATACAAGAAATGCAGCTCAAAGTGCTTTATATACAATACAGATTCTTTCTGTCTTTCTTAGATCCAGAATTCCTGTGTCAGCCGGAGAAGAAACTGAATAACAACAAAGGTATTTTAATGGACTTGAGACTTGATTCAGATGTTGTCACGTCTCAGACAGTGAAATATCCTGAAAGTTAAAATCAGAGCATAAAAGCCAATTTAATGTCAAAGCTCTTTTCCTTTTGAACTAGAAGATTTCTATAAAAGTCCTGTAAACAGAAAGTCAGAAAGCTCGGAGGTGATTTGAGGCTTTGAGAGAATAAATCCTCTGAGATTCTGTTCTGAGGAAACACGAGCGGTCGGACTTCAGATCAAAAGTGAACGAAAACCTCGTAGATTTGTTTTATTGGAATTTGAAAAAACGTGTGTTTGGTCTTTTCTGTGTAAAATATTTCTGATCTGTTGTTTTCAAGGTGAAACACAGAAGATGGAGTCTCAGAAATGTAATAAATATCTCTTCATGAAAGTAAACTGATGATTTATCTGAACATGTGTTTAATTGATTGCTGTTAATCTTCGTGCATCACGTTGCTTCCTGCAGATGGCGCTGTAGATCCAGATTACTGTCATTCACAGCTGAAATAAATAAACAATCCCATATGAATAATAATCCTGTTGTTCTTTTTCATTTCTCTGTAGTTTGATTTAGAACCAACGTCATATCAGTTTTAATGGTACTCATGTAAACAAGAATATATAAACACAGATTTATGTGATTGTGGATTTTCACAGATCAGGTTTCACATCTGTTTCCAAAAACTCTGGTGGACTTTGTTCAAGTGTGAATCAATCACACAGAACCGGAAACAGATAGAAAACAGAAACTTTCTCTGATTGAACTTCACTTTTTCTTCTTCTTCTTCTTCTTCTTCTGCTCCAGTTGGTTTCTCTCAGTTCCACAGATTCCTGTTGGAGCTGCGCGTAAAAAGCGTTTGGCACCGATGACGCGTCCGGGCTGGAGGGGTTGGAGGCGCAGAAACAGACAGTGTTGACCTCCCCCCCCACCACCACCACCACCACCACCACCACCCCCCCCACCCCACCCTGGAGGAGTGGCGTTGACAGAAGGATGGTCCCGTCACAGATAGAGGAGGGAGGCAGCTCGGTGACGGAACAGCGAGAGGAGACGTCTTCTTCACCTTCACGCACCAGCAGGTCTGACACCAGGAGCCGGAGAGACCAGCTGCAGCGGTGAGTCCTCCTCCTCCTCTTCCTCCTCTTCCTCCTCTTCATCTCTTCTCCTGTCTTCTTCAGTAGAAGTGAAGCGACCTCCTCTTGCTCTGCTCCGGCTCTAATCTCCTCTCAGGCTCAACGTGGAGCTGGAATAACGCGCTTGGAGATTCGGGTTCGTGCGTAAAGGCGCAGCTGGAGAGAGTGTGTTTCCAGAACTTGGGAACTTGGAGAAGATTTATGAGCTCGTTTCAAACTCCACTTCTGTTTTTATCATTTGTTTTTTTTCTTCGTGCAGCCAGAAGCAGCTGCATCCGGCTGTTGGGTCTGTTCTGTAAATCCATCCCTGGATAATCACAGCTCTGGCACAGGGGCCCACAGAGGGTCAGCATGATATTCAGATGTTTGTGCATGTGTCTTCTTCCTCTTCCTGTGTTCCTCTCTCCATGTGATGGCATGTTGCTGTTTTGTGTTATCATTAACGTGTGTGTGCCAGCAGCAGGTGCACAATGAGTGTGTTAGGTTCCTGTGCAGTGGATTCCCTGGGTTCTTCACCTGGTGGTCCAGATGAATGACCTCTCCATGTGTTGCTCTGTCAGGTCACACATCCAGCAGCCGCTCTGCTGATCCGCTCGGCTCTGCACCTTCACTCAGGAGATCGATCACACGCATCCTGCAGAGATGAGCAACAAGAAGTAAGTGACTCCACCAGACTCACACACCTCTGTCCTCTGACACATGTCCACCTGCAGACGTCTCCTGGTGAGGACACAGGAGGACGGACAGCTCACACACTCGGTGCAAAGACTTCTGATAAGTTAGATCCGCTCTGATGGACAAACAGAGGAGACCTTCAGTGGTTTCTGGTTCAGCTTGAGCTGCTCTGCTGATTCAGCTCTGCACTAACAACCCGGACGCCTTAGAGGTCGTTTACTGTTTGACTACGTTAAAGTTTAATCTCCGAGACATGAACCTCCGTGTAATTGCTTCACAGAGATCGGAGCCTCAGAGAAAAACAAACCGAGGAAACAACTGAGTGTTGAAACATGTGGATTTAGTCCTGCACAGTCACAAGAGCAAGTTTCTGATTTATATTAGATCTGATTCCTTTATTCATCTTGTGAATATGATCGAATCGTTGGATTCATTTCTCTTAACCCGAGGAATCAGAACCTTAGATACATGAATCATGTTTAAAGTGTATAGCTGCAGGAAGTTGTTCCTTGAAAACATATCAAAAGTCACAGAAATAGATTCAAGATTCAGCCCAAACTGTGTCAGCTGAGAGACTTTACAGATTTTAAAATGTTATTTTCAAGAGCCTGATTTCTGATTTACATCAGATCTGATTCCTTTATTCATCTTTACATGTGTGACTGCGACCAAATCATTGGATTGATTTCTCTTAACCTGAGGAATCAGAAGCTTAGATACATGAAACAGGTTTAAAGTGTATTAATGCAGGAAGCTGCTCATTGAAAACATATCGAAAGTCACAGAAACAGATTAAAGATTCAGCCCAAACTACAGATTTTAAAATGTAATTTTCACTCCATGCTTCCAGGCTTCAGTTCCTGTGTCTTTCTTTTGTCTCATGTGATGTTTATTTTGACTATAAGCAGAGGAACGTTTTGTTGTCACCACGAAACAAATCTACTGAGACATTCAAAACTTCACTCAGGTGAAACCTCGACGTTGTTTTACCGAAGGTGGAGAATCCCTGTGAGTTTCAGTGAAACCTGAGATCCTGGACACATTAGTTCCTATCTCCTGTGACGCTGCAGCAGACGATGATTCCAGGGTCGACATGTCGTCACAGAGCCGTGGACACGCTCAGGGAACGTAGGACTGTTGTCCCTCCGAGGACAGAGATACCTTATCTGTGCGCTGACACACTGATAGCTGCTAATTTACAATCACCAGAGCAAAGTCACAGCCTGTGGAGCTCTGGAGGCTCCTGCAGCTCGTGTGAAGGTTCAGCCGAAGCTCGTCAATACGCACATGTTCACGTATCGATCAGAGGAAAAAGTGGAATACTTCACATTCCTGAAGCGCATGTGTTTCTAATCTAGGTTTAGATTCCTCTCTCTCTCTCTTCTTGTTGCTCGGCAGTGACGTCACTGTTACGTAGTTCAAGCAGAAAAAGGAACTTTGTGTTCTGCATCTTGTGTCAAATATGATTTGAAAAGATTTGTGCAGCTGATGACGTCTCATATTTCAGAAGCTGCAGTCGTTGGACTCTTTAAAAACGACCTTTAAAACGTGAATTATACTTTGACTTTAAAGTGACTTTGTGCTGAAGCAGTTTTCCAGTGGATGTGGGAGCAGGCGAGATGTTAACTGAAGTGAATTATTCCCAGAGGACGTTGTTCAGAGGTGTAACTGAGGATTACTCATTCATACAATATGACATCATCAGCAGGCAGGGTAGAGGCAGTACTAGTAGTAGTGGTAGAAGTAGTAGTAGTAGTGGTAGTAGTAGTAGTAGTAGTAGTAGTAATAGTAGTAGTAGTAGTAGTGGTGGTAATAGTAGTAGTAGTAGTAGTGGTGGTAGAAGTTTAGTAGTAGTAGTAGTAGCAGTAGTAGTAGTAGCAGTAATAGTAGAAGTAGTAGTAGTAGTAGTAGTAGTAGTAATAGTAGTAGTAGTAGTAGTGGTGGTAGAAGTTTAGTAGTAGTAGTAGTAGTAGCAGTAGTAGTAGTAGTAGTAATAGTAGTAGTAGTAGTAGTGGTGGTAATAGTAGTAGTAGTAGTAGTGGTGGTAGAAGTTTAGTAGTAGAAGTAGTAGTAGAAGTAGTAGAAGTAGTAGTAGTAGTAGTAGCAGTAGTAGTAGTCGTAGTAGTAGTAGTAATAGTAGTAGTAGTAGTAGTGGTGGTAGAAGTTTAGTAGTAGTAGTAGTAGCAGTAGTAGTAGTAGTAGTAATAGTAGTAGTAGTAGTAGTGGTGGTGGTAGAAGTTTAGTAGTAGTAGTAGTAGTAGTAGTAGTAGTAGTAGTAGTAATGATGATAATAAACTTTATTCGTATGTACTTTTCTGAATGTTAGAAGGTTTTTCACTAGATGATAAAAAAAGAAAAATGTTGCTTAACTTGCGTCAGAGCCTGTTAATACTTATGGATATTATTTAATTGTTTCTACTTCTGAGTATTTCGATATGGACATATGAATATAATGATCAGAAACTTGGTAGATTTCAGTATCTGCAGCTCAAACTGGAAAAAACGTGTTCGCACAAAGCTCCGAACAATCGTGACATCACTGTCGTCTTTCTGCTCTCACTGGTTTATTCTGGTAAAAAAAATCATTATACTCTTCTTATATTAAAAATAAGTTATAAAACTAATCCTGAGGTTGAAGGAAGTTTGAAGATTTGTGTTGCAAAGAGTCTGGTTTGATAAAGAGGTGGAAAGAAGCCTGTTGTTCCCTCAGTTGTTCTATAGGTGGCGCTGGAGGAAGAAAGAACAGCAAAGAAGCTGCTGAGACAGAAACTACTTTTACTACAAGTTCATCAGACACAGTCACACATCAAAAGATGTTGCTTCATTAACTTTTATTACATTATTATAATAAATAATAATAAACTTCAAAACACATTCACAAGCTGATCTACGGGTTAAAGATGACGATTTGGAACAGAAGGAAACAATTAAAAGCAGTTAGAACATTAGACAATTGTTTCTCAGGCATAATTATTTATGAGTGATTTTTAAACAGCTTTAAGCTGATGTTCAGGGACATTAAAAACTGAATGAAAAAGAAATGTAAAATCAGAAAGCACCGTTTAAATCAAACATAAAGCAAAAATAAATCAGAGGAAAAAGAGAAGAATAAAGAGGTGAAGAGATTAAAAGAGAAAAGTGTCAAATAAAAGAACAGTGAAATACAAGAGGTTATGAGCTTGTGAAATAATTTCAATGAAGACATTAAAAAATAGAGCAGAAATATAAAAATAAAAATGATGCAAGAGTAAAGACAAACAGTTCACTTATAAAAACATTAGCATTAATAGTTGAATTGACAAGGAGCCGTTAAAAATAAACTTATTCTTAAGGTTCATTTAATTAAATCAACATTTCCCTTGTTTACATTAAGACTAGAATCCTGAAGCTTTGTTTGTCTTCATCGAAACCAAAACGACGACGTATTGGTTTTTCGTGAAAGATCGTGAAAGATGCTAGTCGTTAGTGTGAGTCCTGTGTTGCGCCCTCTAGTGGAATCCTCAAGTAACACATATAAGAAAGTACGTGAACGTCGGACTTAGTGAAGTTTCTCTACGTTTAAAGTGGCTCATAAAATACTGTGTGGCTGGTCTGAGGTATGTGTGTGTGTGTGTGTGTGTGTGTGTGTGAGTGTGTTAAAGTGTCTTGGAGAGCAGCGAGGTTCCGACACGCCAGCCTGTTACTGGTTTGTGTGTGTATGTGTGTGTGTGTGTGTGTGTGTGTGTGTGTGTGTTGTCACTTAAGTAAAGCCGGTTTAATCCTGTAAGGGCGGATGAGTAGACAGACATGTGATGGCCCACTTGTGTCTTAGGTGGAGGCCGGTGGCGAGGGGGGGGTGGCGGGCATTAGCCGCCAGATGGAGCGGCTTTGTAGTGTGTGTGTGTGTGTGTGTGTGTGTGTGTGTGTGTGTGTGACTGATAAGACACAACTCTTTTCCACATGCTTTTATTGTCTCCTTCCTCCCACTGATACGACTCCACGCTCTGATCCTGAGAGACCACCACCACAAAGTCCAACTCCGACTCGGACCCAGTCCACGCCGCTCAGGCACCTGTCACTCATCACGCTCAATTAGCCGCCACTTCCTGTCCTCTCCCTCACCCTCCTCCGCCAGATTAAACCCATGACATCGCACCTATTGGCTGTGAGGACGACACACAAACACACTGGCACACAACGCCACATGTCTGATGTAGAAGCCGCCGCACACAGTGGCGTCTGTGACCGACTGGTTGATGGGAGGAGATGAGCGCCACCAGCAGCACCCGACTGACTCCCAGCGCCAGCCTGCTGCTGCCGGGGGGGGGCGAGCCGCGGCGCTACGGCTCCACGCTGTCGCTGGAGGACAAGTGTGATCCGAATTTCTTCCTCTTCTATTACTACAGGATGGAGGACGAGGCGGTGCTGGACCGGGGGGCGTCCTTCGTCAAGCACCTGTGTGACGAGGAGGAGGTGGAGGGTGAGTTTCTTTTCCGTTTATCTTTATTTTATAGAGTCTTTCAATCTGAAAACCAAGCTGCCTTCAGCACGATTCCTGTAAGTGGCGAATCAGGCCGGGCGTCACTCGGCCTTTCAGCCGGCGCCAAGTTTCTCACCTGCGGTAACGAGCTGGCACGGGACGGATGTAGAACACGGAGCATGTGATCCTGTGTTTACTTCACTGATCTGCTCCGACACCGACTGGACCTCAAGGAAAAAACATCTTCAATCACAAAGAGACAGAACCGAACTCTGTTCTCCTGTCGAGCACGAAGAGGAAAGTTAGAGACGCAGATCTGGATCATTAATCTGATGTTGTGAATCAAAACAAGTGTTTTTAGAGACTGATCTGAATTCAGTTAATGTACAGGAGCAAATATTCATTTCAATTACTCCAGAGAATTGATATTTTACCTGAGTTTAATGTCAAGAATATGCAGAAAAGGGTTTTAATGTAACCTGGTGATAAAGTGGGCGGAGACTTGTACTTTAGCTTCTCCAGCTCTTTGATGCCTTTGTTGATTTCAGGACAAAAGTCACAAAGAAACTATTGAAATTGACTGTTTTCATGTCTCAAATTTGAAGAAGTCCCCTAAATGTTGCTCTATTAGATTTTAGTGAAAGACGAACTTCCCGTCTAGAGTCCTCTCCCTCGGCCCGACCTCTGGATCCGACCTCTGGATCCGACCTCTGGATCCGACCTCTGGATCCGACCTCTGGATCCGACCTCTGAGAAGTGGTATCAAACCACCGGAGCCGTTCAGTGACTTGCACTCACGCTGCAGATCAACATTTTGTCAGGTGTCACCTCAGCTTGAACTCTGTCCAACTTCCTGTGCGTGAACCAGCGTCTCAGCTGTGTCCTCCCCCCCCTCCCCCCCGCCCCCCCGCTCCCTCACAGACGACCCACTGATAAAAGGAACGAGCACAGATGAGGCAACTTGACATTTTTTCACACGAGACACGATAGAGAGAAGCGTCACTTCGCTCCGTCTTGTTTTCATTCCAGCGACTCGTTCTCTATCTGAGTCGGAGGAACAGACGTCGTCAGTGATGAAAACAGGAGATTCAGTCTCTCTCTCTCCGTGACCTTTGTCCCACTGAGGTCCATCCGGATACTGGGTGTCATGAAACGACCGTAGATCTGAGCTCTGAAGCTTCATCCTCACGACTACGCTGCAGTTTGAGAACTCATCAACTCTTCTACTGATTCGTCCACAAGAATCCAGATATACTGAGAGACGCTGAAGCTGAAGAACCTTGGGACTTTGAGAACCTTGAGTTTGGACGAGGACAAACTGAGATGTTTGGAAACGATGACGCTGAGAACATCCGACTCACTGATTGGGTTTCTACGCTCGGGGATTAAAACTGATATGAAGCCAAAACACTGGTGTGGACAGATATCGATTTAATACGTAATAAAATATATGACGTAAATTCACGAATGTAAGTGGAGCGCCGACCTCGACCAAGGCCTGATAGTCTCTTATCTTTAATCAGGCTGCACCGAATTCCACACTCTCATAAATATTTGAGTTTTTTCCGTCAAGATCTGTGAATTAATCTCTGCGAAATCAAAGATAATAATGAAAAACGTCTCACATCACATCCTCCAGAGTTCTGTTCTAATTCCTGTCGAATTTTTTTGTGTAATCCTGCGAACTATCAGACACACAAACAAAGAAACGCAGATGAAAACCTGGTTCCTCAGCCCCGCCCCCATCCTCCCTCCATCTGCTGTGACCTTTTATCAAAGTGATGCATGTTTATATTTGTTGGGATGAAACTCAAAGTTTTAAAACCCTTTTTCTGCCGAGTCAGAAACCAGCAGGAGGCGTCTCTTTCCCCCCAAAACACAAACAGAGCAGCTCTCTCTCTCTCTCTCTTAATCCAGCAGCAGCTCTTAAAGCGGCTCGGTATTAGCATGCTGTCGGGGGGGCCGCGTGGCCGCTCGCCATCCTCCCGCCGGGCCCGTCCCAGCGGTTACTGTGGAAACCGCGCTTGCATCCCCTCAGAAATCCCGAGAGAGAAACAAACCTCCCGGCGAACACAAGGATCTCGGTTCATTCAGCGCGGCCGAGCTCCAAAAGAAGTTCTCCTTCCAGGACCCTGAAAAAAAAAAGAGGAGGAGGAAGTGGTTTCACAAAGCGAGTGCAAATCTTCCTTTCCTTCGCCTTGACTCGGCCATTTTTTATTCCTCCTCCAGCGCTCTCCTCTCATTCTCTCACCTCCCGGCTCGTTGCCGTTCAACCTGTGCAAACGTCTCCTCTCTCTTGTTTTATTGCTCGTCCATCAGCTCTAATGGTTCCGAGCTCTTTCTTCTCTTCTGCTGGTCTGTGTCTCTTTGTCCTTTGTGGCCGTTCAGCCATCTGCCTCCTGCTTCTTCTCCACAGATGAAACTAATGGGTTCCACATAAATAACGTCTTGTTCCAGGAGGACGAGTTGTGTTGCTGGAGGGAAACTTCTTCTGATAGCGTTTGTGTGATAGTTTGCAGAATCAGACACAAACTACTGGAATGATTCACACTAAACTTGGTAGAAGTTTGTGGAATCTGTGGATCAGGGAGAAAGAACCGGATCAACATTATCCTTATGAGGGATTTTTTAACATTTAAGTTGATTTCACAGAGAATAATTCATGGATTTCGTAGATTTAAAAACAATATTAATCAGAGTACGTAATTTGATGGAGAGCCAAATAAAAGTACAGATCTAGTGAAATTTAAATATGGTTTCATAAGGAAACCGTTGGGCCTTAATAACGTCTTGTTCCAGGAGGACGAGTTGTGTTGCTGGAGGGAAACATCTTCTGATAGGACCAATCTGATGCTGATATAACTATGAATTATGAACCATAAAGAGGTTTTCAGCCCTGGTTTGTGTGATAGTTTGCAGAATCAGACACAAACTACTGGAATGATTCACACTAAACTTTGTAGAAGTTTGTGGAATCTGTGGATCAGGGAGAAAGAACCGAATCAACATTATCCTTATGAGAGATTTTTTAACATTTAAGTTTGATTTCCAAGATAATAATTCATGGATTTCGTAGATTTAAAAATGATATTAATCAGTATACGTAATTTGGTGCAGAGACAAAAGATAAAAATACAAATCTAGTGAATTTAAATATGGTTTCATAAGGAAACCGTTGGGCCTTAATAACGTCTTGTTCCAGGAGGACGAGTTGTGTTGCTGGAGGGAAACTTCTTCTGATAGGACCAATCTGATGCTGATACAACTATGAATTATGAACTATAAAGAGGTTTTCAGCCCTGGTTTGTGTGATAGTTTGCAGAATCAGACACAAACTACTGGAATGATTCACACTAAACTTTGTAGAAGTTTGTGGATCAGGGAGAAAGAACCGAATCAACATTATCCTTATGAGAGATTTTTTAACATTTAAGTTGATTTCACAGAGAATAATTCATGGATTTCGTAGATTTAAAAACAATATTAATCAGAGTACGTAATTTGATGCAGAGCCGAATAAAAGTACAGATCTAGTGAATTAAAATATGGTTTCATAAGGAAACTGTTGTGTCTTAATATCACAACATAGGACCTGGACTCTCGGGTCATTAATTCAGTTCCATCGAGGTCGTCTGAGTGAACTTAACTCTGACGATAGATTCGCCGCCAGCGGCGCCTCCTTCATTGATCTGGTTCCCAGTGTTTTCATGTTGTCACATAAACACGGGACAGGTGGCGTCCTTGTTGAACCAAAAGCCGAACGTGAAGCCGGTGGAGTGAGGGCGATGCTGGTTCTGTCCCCGGTCCTACGTCACTTCTCGTCTTCAAAGTCTCTGATCGTCTCTCTTACACCTTCTGAAACGTTTGTTTGAAGGAAGTTTTAAATAACATTGGTCACATTTTCCTTGACGTCGATATTATTATGACAACATCATCTTTTAATGTTTAGAAAACTAAACTATATGTTTTTCTTTCTTTCTCTGCACTAAGTCTCATGGTCAATGTGTGATGTTCAGAGTTTAGCAGCAGCATCAGTTTCTTCATCAAACAGAAGCTCAAGACCGACATCTCTTAAGGGAATAAAAAAGAACGCTTGCTGACTTCAATGCTGCTTTCCCCTCTAACTTTATAATAATGTATTTTAAAATTAAATGTAGATAGCCTGTTATATATTTGAAGACCAGTGTCGTCTGTTTGAATATGAGAATGAGAGAACAAGGAAATGTTTTGGACAATCTGAAGTGGAACATAGCTGTTAATATTGAGGTGAGATAATATAAAGTAATTGTTGATTTTCAATCATAAATACTGACGTCTGTAAATACAAACTTAAATATATTTCCCATATTATAACACTCATTCTTGCCAGAAGTGCCTTTTGAGTACTTAATGCTTTATGTACTAATTTCTAGAAGAAAGTCCAGCGCCCCCTGGAGGTTCCGAGCTGCTCACATCTCCTCGTCTCTGAGGCTCATTATCTTATTGTTCTTCTGAACCGTCGGTGTCGGCGAGTTTAGACGAACGCTGGAAAAACACAATGCATTGTGGTACGAGGGAATAATGAACGCCGTTGTTTCCTCAAGAGGAGATCATTGTTTAGTCGTGTCCGGGGGGTTCAGCCACTTCCTGGTTGTGCCGCGGCTCGGGAAGAGAACTGATCATTTAGAGCTTTTTTGTGTCAGGGAAGTTTCATTTCTGCAAAAAGAAAAGTAAATTAGAAAATTAGAAAACACAGAAAAGCAAACAGCAAAATCAGAAGAGAAAATAAACTTTTATTCCAAAACTTCTCTTTAACTCTTGAGTCTGTGGGAAACTATTTAAAGCTGATAACACACTGAACTCTCGTCTGTGAGGATTAAGCTTCAGCTGGAATCTCTCACCTCCACCGGTAGAATAAACTAAAGACTAAATGCCGGGAATGGAATCCACACGTGTGCCCGACCCAGCGTGTATCGCATGTTGGCGTGAACTCCAGGTTCCCGGTGAAGGCGAGTTCCTCGGCCCACGCTCGGCTCGGCTCTTCGTCACATGACCCCGAACCCGACGACTACATGTAGAACATCACGTTGTGTTGGTGTCGGGCCGGCGTGAGAAACAAGTGTGTAGTCACGCACGCAGCCACGGCGTCTTCGCTGCTACGCGCGACTTCTTTTATGTCCAAATATTTGTTTTGACAGTGTAGTGCCACCTCTGACCCCCCCCCCCCCCCCCCCGGCCCGGCCTGGCTCGGCTCGGCTGCTGAGGGACACGTGAGAATGTTCCCTCGGACGCAGAGACGCTCACGAGTCACTTTGGGTTTTTTACTGGAGCTTCATTTTGTGTCACGTCAGGATTTTTCAAAAAGAAACTCACTGAAAATCCAGTTTCTTCAGTGCATGATTCTAACGAGAGAGCAGAACGTGTCAGGTTGGTCAGAGGTCAGAGGTCATCTCCTGTGTTTGTTCCTCCTGCAGGTCACCACACCGTGTACATCGGCGTGCACGTGCCCAAGAGCTACCGCCGTCGGAGGCGCCACCGCCGGAGAGCCGGGGGCCACAAGGAGCGGAAGGAGCGGCCGGCGGAGGGAACCTCGGACAAGTCGGACACGGAGAACAACGATGAGCCCAGCAGCAGCATCCTCCGACCGCTCAGTAAGTGATGGACGCCACGTCAGGGACGATTAGCGTCCACGTCCGTCCCCTCGCCGCACGCCGCTCTCTGAGGGACGACCCCGAGGATCTGCTGAGTCAGCTGTGTGTGTTTCGCTGAGTGAATCTTTACAGGAAGTCAGAGGTTTTGTCAGATGCAGCTTGTGCTGATCAGAGTCTCCTGAGCTCCTGTGTTCGTGTGTGTGTCCTTGGTGGTTGTGGTAGACATCAGTGTGTTGTGTTGTTGTCGGTGTTGTGTGTGCGTGCTGCCGTGCGAGCATCTCCACGTGTCAGTGCTTTGTGTTGTTGTTGGTCGGCCGGAGCCTCTTGTGTCCCGATGAGATGGAAAGTGCGATGTGGCCTCGGGCGCCGACAAAGAGCCGCGGTCGCTGGGAGTGACAGAGAGAGAGAGAGAGAGAGAGAGAGAGAGAGGGGGGGGTGGAGGAGAGAGAGAGAGAGAGAGAGAGAGAGAGAGATGTGTAAAGACCTTGAGACCGTTAGCGTGAATAAAGCCTGCAGTGATTTGATACTGTCACAGAGATCATGGAGATTCAGTCCCAGAGATAAAACCGTTCAAGAGACACCATTAATATTTTGTATATATATATTTTAAGTCAAAGTTTTGAAGCTGAAAACAATAACTTGAATTAATTCTGTATAAACAATCGGAGGCTCGCTGTTGATTCTCTGGTTCCACGAGGTTCATGTTTCACCATCGCTCTCTGGGACTGAAGCTTTGGGGATTTCGTTCAGGACACAAATCCAATCAGAGGAGAAATTACAGCTGCTGCATCTGGTTGTTGCTACGGTGACGCTGCGTCAGCATAAAATAACTGGGAGTGTTTCATAATCACAGTCACATCAGGATGAACTAATCGATAATAAAACTTCCAGAGTGAAGAGGAAGTGATGACTGACGTTGAGACGCGAGTTCGGAATCAGACGTTCTGTATTTCCTGTTTTCTCCTCGACTTCCTGTTGACTTCCTGTTGACTTCCTGTTGACTTCCTGTTGACTTCCTGTTGACTTCCTGTTGACTTCCTGTTGACTTCCTGAATCCTGATCCTGGAGATGCAGCTGGATCTCATGGGTTGTGTCCTTGTGGCGGTGATGGATGTTCGGGTGGAGTCACTCCAAACCTGTTGTGTGTAAACAGAAGCTCAGCTGCTCTTCAGACGCAAAAGATCAGTGCTGCTGCTTCTATTAATATTACTAATCAGAATTAAGTAATTGTGCATTAATTGGGAAACCATCGATGAATCTCAAGCCGTGTCCTGCTAATGAAAATGTCTGGAAAACCATGTGTGGACATGTTGTGTAGTTGGTGTTTGTGAAGCAGCAGCAGGAGGTTGTTGGGTCCGACATGCGGGAACATCCAGACGAGGGGCGGAGCCTGTAGAGCAGCAGGAGGCGGGACTTGACGTATAAACTCTGCCGTGGACAGATCAGTGTTGTTGTTTCCAGCTCCTCCACACGGCGTCGGCCTCATCACCAGAAGATCTGGAATCTCCTCGTGTTTCCAAGTGGACGTCTTCGTCTTCTACGTGTCCGGCTCCTCTTCTTCATCCTGAGATCTTTGTGTTCTTCAGTTTCACGTCACGTGTTAGAAACCTCGTCCACACGTCCACTCGTTCTCTGAGAAGCTTCCACACGTCGTCCTGCTGGTTCCTCACCGAACGTGAATGTGTGTGAGAGTTGACGTTCCTGAAAAACGTGGTTTTTGTTTACAGCAACACGGGTGATTCTCCATTCATGGAAATGCGTCTGTGTTGTCAGGAGCATGTGAGCGTTGACGTGATGTTGACAGTCAACGCGGCGGCGGCGTTCTGCTGGTTCCTGTGGGGGGGGGGGGGGGGGGTCGGGCAGCGTAAACCCTCAGGTGGAAGTGGTGCAGAAACAACACAAACACAGACAACACACCTGGTTGTGTTGCACAGTGAATGGTTCAGTTGTGATATTGTATGTAAACACACTTTCTACTTTTATATTCCATTGACGGGAACCAGTCTATTTATTTACTAATCAGAGGTTATTACACAATCTGAGCAAAATGGAATTATTAGTCGACCTGATTATGAATTTGTAGCTTTTTTGAATCAGAAATCCATCTTTTAATAGAAATGATTTATTATCTATTATTGGATAATCCTTGTGTGGTTCTTCTTGTGAAATAAACAATTTAAAAGTCTTAAATTCATTAAAATATGAAGCATTAGATCTTAATCATATTAATATTAATTAAACGCTGTCGTGCTTTAAGATGGAGAAACGTCCTGGTGATAGTTTGAACTCTCTCCGTGTGTCACAGTTCTCAGTGACACAGATATTAAACAGCAGATATTATAACAGCAGATATTAAACAGCAGATAGTTCCTGCCTCTGTCTGAAGCTACAGAGACAACATGAGGATCAGGGTTGTTTCATCTTATCTTCACTTATGAACCTGATGTTCCTTCATGTCCGACATAGATTTAACATTTCAGTTATTCTTCAGACTATACCTATATATATTAAAAAAAATAAAAAAAATAAAAATAAACTAACAATTTTTGAAACTAACAATTTAGTAGCACTAAAATGGCTCTTACTTATAGCATTTTGTAGTTTTGCTTTATTTTTGAAGAACTTGTACTTTCTTGACTCTTGTTGTTCTTGGTTTGTTCCCTCGGGGTTGAATGCACTTATTGTGAGTCGCTTTGGATTAAAGCGTCAGCTAAATGAAATGAAATGTAATAATTCTGCTCTTAACAAAGTCTGATCATATTGACACCTGAAGAAACCCTGAACACGCTTCATACTCCAACATACTACATACTACATACCACTTCCTTTATCCTAATCATGTAGACCTCACACTTTCTCACCACTGTTCTGTTAGATGCTGAATTCCAGTGTCTCTGATTAACTCAGAGTTGATGAAACTCAGACTTTGACTCCGTGCAGATCAATAAACCAGAAGATTGTAAAATCACAGATTACTTTTATTATCATTAATCATTATTCAAATATTTGTACATCCGACAGATAAGGCAATCATAGTAAACTTAATCAAACTTGTATCTGTGTGTACATGTCTCACAGGACGAGTTAGGTTAGCGTGACACTCTGGTATTGGACGTCTTGTTACTTCTAAACGTTTCATCAGTGAAGTGCAATGAATTCTGGGAAAGGTCAGATTCTGCTGCCGTGACTCGATCGCTCTTCAGCTTCTGAAGGTCGCGGCTCCTGATCCGAGACTCAGCTCTGACCTTTGAGTTAAGGGGGTGGAGCTGTAGACCAGTAGGTTGTTTTTGATGGTTCCTGTGGGACAGAACAACACAGAAGTATAACACATAGAAGAGACACCGAACATAGAACTAGAGTGAAGTTATGAAATCTCAGGATGTTTATGTGAGAAGTTCTTATCTTTACAAGGCGGCTGTGGCTGAGGGGGTAGAGCGGTCGTCCACCGGATAGAGACAACTCCGACCTTCAAATGTCGTCAAGGTCACAGACATGAGAGTGAAAATACTAGAACTGCAGTTTTACTCTCAGATCTTTTCAGTTTGAGCTTTTCTACGTAGCTGAACACGTCCGTGTGTCTCTCTGCTGCTGTGACCTCAGCTCTGGTTTGAACCTCACGTCCTCCCGTCCCTCTCGGTATCCTCCTCCGTGGTCGTCCCTCTGTGTCCTCCTCCGTGGTCGTCCCTCTGGGAGTCAGGGTCCCGGGGGGGGGGGGGCCCTGTCCGTCATGTTGTGGATCAAACCCTCTTGTTTGGTCAGATGGACGCCGCGGGGACGGACAGGAAGTCTCCTGGCTGCACGTGTGTGTCCGCTGCAGTGGTTTGACCTCTGCTCGTTCTGATGAGCGTGCTCCCCCCCCCACCCCCACCCCCCCCTCTAAGCCTTTTCCCCATCTTCTCCACCAGGATCAAACGTTCTCTGGAAGTGGATTAAAAAGATTATGTCGAATCTTGATTCTTATACGAATGGTTTTTCATTTCCCGAAGGAAAACAGTTTATAGTATTTATCCAGTTTTTTAATCTCTGATCCATGAGATACTCCTTCCTCTGATAATTCAGAGTATGATCATCAGAAATGTGAAAGTTGATAAGTGAAATTAATGCAAGTTATATACCGAACACATAAGAACACAACATAAGAATAATAACTTAAATACTGGAACATAAGAATAATATCTTAAATACAGGAACATAAGAATAATAACTGAATAACTGGAACATAAGAATAATATCTTAAATACTGGAACATAAGAATAATGTCTTAAATACTGGAACATAAGAATAATAACTTAAATACTGGAACATAAGAATAATAACTTAAATACTGGAACATAAGAATAATATCTTAAATACTGGAACATAAGAATAATATCTTAAATACTGGAAAATAAGAATAATAACTTAAATACTGGAACATAAGAATAATATCTTAAATACTGGAACATAAGAATAATAACTTAAATACTGGAACATAAGAATAATAACTTAAAAACTGGAACATAAGAATAATAACTTAAATACAGGAACATAAGAATAATAACTTAAATACAGGAACATAAGAATAATAACTTAAATACTGGAACATAAGAATAATATCTCAAGTACTGAAACATAAGAATAATAACTTAAATACTGGAACATAAGAATAATAACTTAAATACCGGAACATAAGAATAATAACTTAAATACTGGAACATAAGAATAATATCTTATATACTGGAACATAAGAATAATAACTTAAATACTGGAACATAAGAATAATAACTTAAATACTGGAACATAAGAATAATAACTTAAATACTGGAACATAAGAATAATATCTTAAATACTGGAACATAAGAATAATAACTTAAATACTGGAACATAAGAATAATATCTTAAATACAGGAACATAAGAATAATAACTTAAATACTGGAACATAAGAATAATAACTTAAATACTGGAACATAAGAATAATAAATTAAATAATGGAAGATAACAATAATAACTTAAATACTGGAACATAAGAATAATATCTTAAATACTGGATTATATGTATATTATTGTATGAACTGAACAAAGGCATTAAACCCTTGTGCAGATGAATCCCTCACGAGCTCCAGCTGCTGTGATGCATCGTGCAGCCGTGGAAACGTATGAGTTTGTACATTAGTACAGTAATATTCCATATATCCCCCCCCCCTTCCCAGCTGGTATTTGTGACGCTCTCATCAGAACGTTCCCACCTCAGCTGTCACACATACCAGAGCTGCACGGCCCGGGTGGAGCCACGGCTCTGTGAATGGCTCACCCTCAGGGTGTCACTCTGCATTCAGCCAACCACCCCCCCCACCCCTTGTGTCCAGTGGCTGTGAGCGAGCCGCTCTGCATACTGAGCACTTCCTGTCCCGCTGCCGCTCGTTCACAGAGAGCGGCAGCGAGGTGCGTTATCGCTAGCGGTTGGCGTGCTATCAGATCCCGTGTGGTCGTTCACTGTGCAGGGTGGGGCGGGGGGGCAGATAGGAGGAGATGTGATGGTATTTGTGTAGGATGCTTTTCCCCAGCGGCACTGAACTGGTGCTCGGTGGCAGCTTCACTCAGCTTCCTACTGGGCAGCGAGCATTCCTCCTGCATCTCTCCCATGAGCCTCTGCTGCCGGGACAAAGTGCTCTTTGTGTTTCCTCCGCTTGGCGACAACACACGGCTCCGAGATCGCATCTGAACGATGGGATTTTCATTTGTCTCTCTGCTCTCACCCTCCTCACCCTCCTCACCCTCCTCACCCTCCTCACCCTCCTCACCCTCCTCACCCTTAGCAACAGTGTCACATTGAATTGTTTTCAGCTTTTTCATCGATACATCAACTTTTTTATTAGTAGTTTTTCAGGCCTCTTGTGATTTAGACGAATCTTCAGTGAACTCATTTAGTTTTTCCTTCCCTAACATCCTATATACAATTAAATATTCCTCTATTATACAATATTCTGTAAACTTAATATACATTTCTTGTTACCTTCGCAGAGCAGGTTGTGCTTTACTCTGTTTTCGTCAGTTAGCAGGATTACTAAAAAACACTCAATATTTATCGGTGTTTCCAAATCTGGATCTGGTGTAGTTTCATGAGGAGACAGTTTGTGGAGATATTAGCTCTACTTATCAATAGTTAATAGGTTTAATAGGTTTAATTTAATAAATTATGTACCTGCTCACACCCTGAACCCTCCTCAACCTCCTCACCCTCCTCACCCTCCTCACCCTTAGCAACAGTGTCACATTGAACACATTGAATCGTTTTCAGCTTTTTCATCGATACATCAGCTTTTTTATTAGTCATTTTTCAGTTCTCTTGTGATTTAGAGGAATCTTCAGTGAACTCATTCCCTAACATCTTGTTCCTCTATTATACAATATTGTGTAAACTTAATATACATTTCATGTTACCTTCACCAAGCAGGATGTGCTTTACTCTGTTTTCGTCAGTGAGCAGGATTACTAAAAAACACTCAATATTTATCGGTGTTTCCAAATCTGGATCTGGTGTAGTTTCATGAGGAGACAGTTTGTGGAGATATTAGCTCTACTTATCAATAGTTAATAGGTTTAATTCAATAAATGATGTGCTTGCTCACACCCTGAACCCTCCTCACCCTCCTCACCCTCCTCACCCTCCTCACCCTCCTCACCCTTAGCAACAGTGTCACATTGAACAAATTGAATCGTTTTCAGCCTTTCATCGATACATCAACTTTTTTATTAATAGTTTTTCAGTTCTCTTGTGATTTAGAGGAATCTTCAGTGAACTCATTCCCTAACATCTTGTTCCTCTATTAAACAATATTGTGTAAACTTAATATACATTTCTTGTTACCTTCGCTTTGCAGGTTGTGCTTTACTCTGTTTTCGTCAGTGAGCAGGATTACTAAAAAACACTCAATATTTATCGGTGTTTCCAAATCTGGATCTGGTGAATTTAAAATAGTTTCATGAGGAGACAGTTTGTGGAGATTTTAGCTCTACTTATCAATAGTTAATAGGTTTAATAGGTTTAATTTAATAAATTACTTACTTGCTCACACCCTGAACCCTCTTCACCCTTAGCAACAGTGTCACATTGAACAAATTGAATCGTTTTCTGCTTTTTCATCGATACATCAGCTTTTTTATTAATAGTTTTTCAGTTCTCTTGTGATTTAGAGGAATCTTCAGTGAACTCATTTCCTAACATCTTGTTCCTCTATTAAACAATATTCTGTAGACTTAATATACATTTCTTGTTACCTTCGCAGAGCAGGATGTGCTTTACTCTGTTTTCGTCGGTGAGCAGGATTACTAAAAAACACTCAATATTTATCGGTGTTTCCAAATCTGGATCTGGTGTAGTTTCATGAGGAGACAGTTTGTGGAGATATTAGCTCTACTTATCAATAGTGAATAGGTTTAATAGGTTTAATTTAATAAATGATGTGCTTGCTCACACCCTGAACCCTCCTCACCCTCCTCACCCTCCTCTTCCTCCTCTTCCTCCTCACCCTCCTCACCCTTAGCAACAGTGTCACATTGAGCTCAGCTCGTTTTCTGCGTTTTAATCAATACATCAACTTTTTAATGAGTAATTTTTCAGGCCTCTTAGACTAAATATTAACCTGTTGTTACCTCAGTTAAAAGGATTACTCAAAAACACCCAATATTTATTAAAAATCTGGATCTGGTGAATTTAAAATAGTTTCATGAGGAGACAGTTTGCGGAGATATTAGCTCTACTTATCATTAGTAATAGGTTTAATTTAATAATTAAAGGTATATAGTCGTTTTCAGACATGAACTCTGGAGGATTTCCACCTGATTGGGTCCAGACTTTCTCCAGAGTTCTCCAGATAACTTCATGATTGTGTGTTAAATTAACTCTTTTCACCAAAACCTCTCTTGACTTCTTCATCTACGTATGAGGCTCCTTGTTTTCATCCTCCGATATTTGTTTTCTTTTTGTGTTTTGCGTGTTTGAAACGTCATCAACTCACAAAAATTCTGTGGACTTTTTACTCGGATCCTGGCAGGAGAAACTCTTCAGGATGTCCAGAGACTCTCACTCAGACATCTCAGCTCCTCTGAAGGAAGTCCAGAGATGATCTGGAGCTCAGTGCAGGTCGAAGCAGCTCATTACTGGAAAGCAGATGATTCCAGATGTTAAAACTGTCCTTATTTCTTCATTTCTCAATTGAATTGATCTTTATTCTGGATGGACACTCTCACCTCTTCTCATGAATCAACAGTATTTGCACAGTGCTGTGTGTGAGTCCAGCTCTCTGAGGCTTTGACCCTCACATTGTCCACTCTGACCAAACAGCAGGTATTTAAAAGTTGTTTTAACTGTTTACTGTAATCACTGTAAATCACTGTGGACAGAAGTGTCAGCGCTGAATGTGTGAAACGCACGTGGACATTAGTCCACCACAGCTGTTATTAAACAGGTTGTGGCCACTTCAGCTGGTTGCAGCTTGTGTGTGTGTGTGTGTGTGTGTGTGTGTGTGTGTGTGTGTGTGTGTGTGTGTGCGTGCCAGCAGACAGTTTATCCTCCACCTAGTAATCTTTCTCCCTCTTGTCTGCTGCTGTTGTTGTTATTGTGATGCAGAGAAAAAGGTGAAGATTCATCTGATTTACAGTTTGTTCACTTGCTGCTGAATGAATGAATGAATGAATGAATGAATGAATGAATGACTTTGTTTGGTTGTTTGTGAAAATGTCAGAACTCCAGTTAAAGACACAAGACAGATTATTATCCTGCATAAATAAAGCCTGTTTGGAAATATTATTCATACTTTCAGTTATAAACTATAAATATAGGAGCAGAGCATAATTTCCTCCTGTAACATTTGTTTTTGTGGCCATGGATTTGCTTTTGTTTTGACAAGATTAGGACTCTGTTTTTTGAGGAATTTAATATTTAAATATCCAATATCTACAGTGGACTGTGTTGCTGTGGTATTAGTGAGTTGTTCTGTAATCTGAGGAGGAAGCTTGGTTATTATTACTCACTTTCACACACACGTCTGTTGGAGCTTCTACACTTGTGAGGACCCTGGACATTGACTGTAACGACAGCTAAATGTCCAAACTCTAATCTCAACCTTAATTTAGTCTATTATTATTAATTAGATACAAATAAATAATAATTTAAAGTAATTCAACCCACAAAAAACCTTTCGAAGTAATAAAGACAACATTTAAAGACATCTTTTGTTGCTGATTGGCCAGTTTCCACATTACAGGCTAAACCAGAACGACCAAGATTAATGACGACAGGATGAATTATTAAAGAGATACAGCCGAGTGGCGGCCATGTTTCTCCAGAGCTCTCTCTCTTGCAGACGCCAAAGGCTCCGAATTAGTTCAGACCCCAAAAGTTTCTATTTATTTCACTGTTTACATTCGTCTGAAACTTTGATCTCATCCTGTGATCGTAACCTTTACGGGATTTGGAAAAAAATGTAGTAATAGCACAGATCCTTATTCCAGCCCCAGACTCGCCAAGTTTAATCCAAATTGAATTAAAACCACCCGAGTCATTGCTAAGATACAGAAACTTTATATATATATATAAATATGTAAATATATAACTATTACATAAAGATTATATCCCCCACTATTGTGTAGTGTGGGTTAAACAATGACTGATAAACATGGAATTTGTTCAGTATTGTTGTGTAGCACTTCTTTGTACTTTGTATTGGAAAGTGCTCTTTAAATAAAGTTATTATTATTAAAACAAGTTTGACATAGTATGAAAGGCGAATCTGTACCTAGCAACAATGTTGAAACATAGATAACGATGGAGGTACAAACCCTCATGTAGCGTGTAGCGTGTAGCATGTAGCGTGTAGCGTGTAGCATGTAGCGTGTAGCGTGTGCAGAGATGAACACGTTCCACACTGTTACGTATTCCATGGATCAGAGGAGCCATTG